>NC_041394.2:353578902-353878902 GCF_900747795.2 Erpetoichthys calabaricus | reverse complement strand
GTGTGTGTGTCTGTCTGGCCCGGAAGTGTGAAGCTACAGCAATGAAGCTCAAAGAAAGTGACTCTGTCGCCAAAGTGAAACTTGCTTAGCCACTAATACACAAGCAAGGCGAGCACATCGGCAAAACGAAACCTCTGGAGAGAGAGAAACTCACTTAGCCGCTGATAGACAAAGGAGGCGAGCAGGTCTGCAAAATGAAACCACCGAAGTCACCACCATAGAAAACCAGAAAAAGAACAGCAGAGAAAGTAGGGGTGAGTACAAATTGCAGAGCTCTGAAAAAAAAGATAATTAAATGCATACACAGAGCAGCAGGGTTAAACTAAAATGAAGCTATGAGAAAGCCATAATAAAATAGTGAATTTTTAGAAAATTTTTAAAGTGCTCCACTGTATTAGCCTGTTGAATTTCTATCAGTCAGCTATTCCGGATTTTAGGTGCCTAACAGCAGAAGGCCGCCTCACCACTTCTTTTAAGTTTAGCTCTTGGAATTATAAGCAGACCCTCATTTGAAGATCTAAGATTACGATTTGAAGTGTAAGGTGACAGGAATATATAGAATGGAGCAGATTATTTAAGGTTTTGTAAACCATAAGCAGTATCGCCCAATCGTCGGTAGCACTAAACGTAATATGTGGTCACTAAATGTAATATAGTAAAGGCGAAAAAGCAAGCAAAAGTGCAGCACTATTAAACAGCAAGAGTACAATAAGAGCAACATTTTCAGAGAGATACATTATGAATAGTGAAAGATAGGATTATTAGTCAGGCACATAAAGGTCTGTATAGGGTGTAACAACAACCGGTCTTTATTTTACATACCCTTATTAAGTGCCATTAAAAGTTCCTTTATGGATTTTTTTAAGGTAGAAAAATTGATTTGATTAGTAAAATTAAACCAAAGCTGCAAATAGTAAAGATACAACGATGGCAGACATCAGGAGAAGCTGAAATTCTACCTCTTGAGATTTAAACAAAAAGCATCCCTTAATCCAAATTCTTTGCTAACACGAACTGCTTCTACCCGTAGCCGTAACAGCCATTCTGACCTCGCAGCTTGAAGAGTCACGTATAAGAGAGACACTGAGCCTCTGCGGGGGGCTTACAAATCAAACTGTCCGGTAAAAGGGGGGTAGCTAAACGATACAAGTGTCAATACTTGCAGACTTCGCTTTAAAACTCTAAAACAGAATTTTAGCTGAACAAAGTGTTACACTCACCAATTCTATTTTATGAAAGTAAATACTGCACACAAATACATAAAATCGTAAACAACTTATTTTTCAATACCGTAATACACTTTTATTAAATAGCAGCCCCTCCCAGTATTGTGACCTTGGCGTGGTGGAGGCTTTCTGCGGAAATTCGCGCTCATGGTTCACAATTTTTCTATGAGTAACAAAAAACTTACCCTCATGAACAATTCAAATGAAACCAAATTTATATGTTGTTCTTTGGGGTACTGAATTGAAAATAATTCACATAATAAAAAATAACTTTTCTAGAAGTTTCTTTTTGCAGACGTGTATTACGTCGTACGGTTTGTCGAAGAATAAATTGAAGCGAACCGCACACCCCAATAAACAGCAAATGAAGGCGGGGGATTCACTCGAACAAAGTCCGGTGGGAGGCTGATGGACACGAACACGCTGCTCGCCTCTCATTCAAGTCGCGTGCAGTAACTGCGGGCGGAGCGAATGAAAACTCACACGTCCATAAAGTGCCGTCCGTCAATCCCCCGAACACTTACCGTCCGTCCGTCCGTCTCACTGGACAGCAGCCACTCCTCTCGCGCCCTGCTCAGTGGAAGGCGGTAGCGTGGCATTCAGTGCCGTCGCTCTTGATGACGTCACGCAGCACGCACCACAGGCTCATGTGACAGCTTTGCACAAAGAGAGGATTTGAAAAGCCGGGTATGCTCTGTGAAAGAAGTGCGGGCAAGAATGGGAGGCTTTTGAGAGATCGAAACAAATTTAATGGCTGATGGAGACAGTTCGACTGTGAAAATATCGGCTCAAAGTTTACCCTAATGTAAATGTTTTAGTTTTTCAAT
The DNA here is from genome assembly GCF_900747795.2 of Erpetoichthys calabaricus. NCBI lineage: Eukaryota > Metazoa > Chordata > Cladistia > Polypteriformes > Polypteridae > Erpetoichthys > Erpetoichthys calabaricus. The sequence goes on along the minus strand of NC_041394.2, from coordinate 353,876,849 downwards.
ATACACAAATATACCTCTCAAAAAAATGAAATGAACAAATTTTACTGAGAGTATAACATTAAGTCAATGACACTTTTGGGCTATTGATCTGGTCAGTGAAGTAGTAGAGGGGCTTGTTCATCAGGTTCAGCTGCTTTGGTGCACTAGAGGGGCAACAATGAGACGACCCCCAAAACAGGAATGAAAGGTTTAACAGGTGGAGGGAGGCCACTGACATTTTTCCATCCTCATCTGTTTTGTCACTCGTTTTGCATTTGTCTACGGTCAGTGTCACTACTGGTGTGAATGTCTCTGGCCAAACAATCAGAAACAGACTTCATGAGGGTGGCCTAAGGGCCTAACGTTCTCTAGTGGGCACCATGGAGCTTATTGGCATTTGCCATAGAATACCAGAATTGGCAGGTCCACCACTGGCACCCTATACTTTTCACAGATGAGAGCAGGTTCACCCTGAGCACATGTGACACACGTGAAAGGGTCTGGAGAAGCCGTGGAGAACGTTATGCCGCCTGTTATGTCGTTCAGCATGACCGCTTTGGTGGTGGGTCAGTGATGGTATAGCTGGGGAGGGCATATCCATGGAGGGATGCACAGACCTCTACAGGCTAGACAATGGAACCTTGACTGCCATTAGGTATCGGGGTGAAATCCTTGGACCCATTGTCAGACTATGCTGGTGCAGTGGCTCCTGGTGCACGACAATGCCCGTCCTCATGTGTTTGCGAGAGGATGAAGGAATTGATACCATTGACTGCCCCACCCCCACGCTCAATCACCTGACCTCAATCCAATAGAAGACCTCTGGGTGGGACGTTATATTTCGGTCCATCCAACGCCTCAGACTGTCCAGGAGCTCAGTGATGCCCTGGTCCAGATCTGGGAGGAGATCCCCAGGACACCATCCCTCACCTCATTAGGCGTTGTCATGGGTGCGGGGGGCATACAAACTACTGAGTATGATTTGGGGTTGCTGCAATGAAATTTCGGCCAAATGGACTCTCCTGCCTGCCTGCCTGCCACCTCATTGTTTCCCTTTGATTTTTGGGGTGTCTTTGAATTTAGCCCTCTCTCTGTCAGTTCATCATTTCCATTGTCATACTTTCGTTCCTAACACATCACCATATCAGTCCATAGCAGTAGAGAGAGACATCAGGATTTGTTTTTCCCATTGAGATCTCATTTGTTTTCAAAGTGTTCCTTTCATTTTTTTCAGCAGTTTTATATTCTGCCAAAACTTTGTAAAATGTATGATAATACGGTCATGAGATCCTAATGGTTTATGATAGGATGGAACTATGACAGGTATCTGATTGTAGATGATTTTAATCTTCATGAGGACCCGAAAGCAAGAGAATTTCTATATTTGCTGTAATCCTTTGATCCCATTCAGCCACGTCAACCAGCCCACGCATAATAAGGGAGAACACAAGTTAGATTTAGTGATTTCAAAAGGATTAAAAGTTGACGTGAGGCAAGTCGTGGATGTCAGGATTTTGGACCATTTTTGCATTTTATTTAGTGTAGACATACTAATAACTACAACTAATGAGAAGTTAATTTTATATATAAAAAAAAAACGTTATTCTGATACATTTGCAGCTTCGATGTTTGCTAATATTCTAAACAATCAAACAGCTTGTAGCACTTACCTCAATAATACTAAGAGATTGAATAATAAAGTGCAAAACTGAAATGCTAAGGTAAGGGCTGCAGCTGACACAGTGACACCTGAAAGGATATTTAAGAAATCCTCCAGCGCTATCATACCATGTGTGACGGATGGTGATCGGCGTCTTTGAAGCCGGGATGCTTCATTAAGGGAAGGACAGGGGGAGATGACTTTTGAAGGGTGATATTTTCCCACAAACTGCTATTTGGCAGCCCTGCCTGGGGTGAAATGGCCCTTCTGAGTCCCACAGGGCTACATGGGACTTGGCATTGGTCTGCTCAGCCCGGTTAGGTTGCAGGGATGCCACCAGGGGGAGCTGCAGAGCTCTACATTGGGCTTCTACCACACCTGGGAGTAATTCCAGACCTCCCTAATGAGCCACCTGGAGTTCTTCTGGGTGCGGCCTAAAAAGGAGCCAGCGGCCTCACAGAATGAGGCAGAGTCGGGTGAGAGACGATGAAGAAGCTGCTTATTAGTGGAGAGACAGAGACAGAGACAGAGACAGAGACAAAGACAGAACTGTCTGTTTGTGCTATTTGGAAACAGAGCTCCCCTGCTAAAAATAAACGTGGCTTGTGCTGGACCTGTGCCTCTGTGTCTGGTGTGTCGGGTGTTTGGAGAGCTCTATGCCCCCTGGTTTCCACACATGGAAGACTCAGAGTGTCTGACTTAAAGAGAACATGCCGGAGGGCTGAGAGTAAATGGAGCAAAACTAAACTGCTAGTCCACTATGAAATATCGAACTGAATATAACAACACAGTCCGCCCTGAGAGGCAATCCTTCTTCTTCTTCTTTCGGCTGCTCTAGTTAGGTGTTGCCACAGCGGATCATCTTCTTCCATATCTTCCTGTCCTTGTGTTATAATAAGTTTGTTATAATATTAAGTTTAATGTCACTGTCTCTGTGCAGACATTTTAAACCCTGTTTTGCTTTTCTTTGTACATGCATAGCTGAGCCAGATTTAGTACAAAGAGGCTCAGCATTTAGAATTGCCGAGCCAAGCATAGTACTAGATAGCCAAAGACAGCTGGAGGAATTTATAGTCAGCCTAAATACAGAATAGTATACATCTGTCCTCTGTCAGTACAAAATCTTCTTTCCTTGTTGGGAGAATGAGAACTGCAAGTAGGCATTGTGCTATTCCTATATTTTTGGAGGTGGGTTTGAGTCCTTTCCTGTCCTTGTTTGGAGACCAGAGAGAGAGCCTGCACATGGAGAACCCAGTATATAAGGCTTGGACTGCTACCAAGACACTTTGAAGCCTATGGACGAAAGATTATGTCATCCGTCCCGAAAATCCTTTCAGCGCAGTGACGAAAATGACAAACTATACACAAAATGTTGTCATGGCTTCCTTTTGTCTGTTATGCCGCGTAAATCGTCATTAAAGAAAGCTAAGTTATTTACTCTTATGTGATTTTTACCGCCGTATTACTATAGGAGGGATATCGCCTTTTACATTATATCTATATAGCTTCTGGTTATTTAAAACACAGCAATTTAAAAGAACTTATTACAATTAGGGAGCTTTTGCTTCTAAAAGGAAACACCTTGTCATCTTGTTCAGTTACACCCATTACCTGCATGTCCTCTCACTACATCCATAAACCTTCTCTTAGGCCTTCCTCTTTTTCTCTTGTCTGGCAGCTCTATCCTTAGCATCCTTCTCCCAATATACCCAGCATGTCTCCTCTGCACATGTCCAAACCAACGTAATCTCGCCTCTTTGACTTTGTCTCCAAACCGTCCAACTTGGTCTGACCCTCTAATGTCCTCATTTCTAATCCTGTCCATCCTCGTCACACCCAGTGCAAATCTTAGCATCTTTAACTCTGACACCTCCAGCTCTTTCTCCTGCTTTCTGGTCAGTGCCACCGTCTCCAACCCATATAACATAGCTGGTCTCACTACTGTCCTGTAGACCTTCCCTTTCACTCTTGCTGCTACCCATCTGTCACAAATCACTCCTGACACTCTTCTCCACCCATTCCACCCTGCCTGAACTCTCTTTTTCCCTTCTCTTCCACAATCCCCATTACTCTGTACTGTTTATCCCAAGTATTTAAACTCATCCACCTTCGCCAACTCTACTCCCTGCATCCTCACCATTCCACCGACCTCCCTCTCATTACACACATGTATTCTGTCTTTTTCCTACTGATCTTCATTCCTCTCCTCTCTAGAGCATATCTCCACCTCTCCAGGGTCTCCTCAACCTGCTCCCTACTATCGTTACAGATCACAATGTCATCAGCAAACATAGTCCACGGGGACTCCTGTTTAATCTCGTCTGTCAACCTGTCCATCACAATTGCAAATAAGAAAGGGCTCAGAGCCGATCCCTGATGTAATTCCACCTCCAACTTGAATGCATCCGTCACTCCTACCGCAGACCTCACAACTGTCACACTTCCCTTGTACATATCCTGTACAACTCTTACATACTTCTCTGCCACTCCTGACTTCCTCATACAATACCACAACTCCTCTCTCACCCTGATGTACACTTTCTCCAGGTCCACAAAGACGCAATGTAACTCCTTCTGGCCTTCTCTCTGCTTCTCCACCAACATCCTCAGAGCAAAAATTGCATCTGTGGTGCTCTTTCTTGGCATGAAACCATACTGCTGCTCACTAATCATCACCTCACTTCTTAATCGAGCTTCCACTACTCTTTCCCATAACTTCATGCTGTGCCTCATCAATTTTATCCCCCTGTAGTTACTACAGTCCTGCACATCCCCCTTATTCTTAAATATCAGCACCAGTACACTTCTTCTCCACTCCTCAGGCATCCTCTCACTTTCCAAGATTAAACAATCTGCTTAAAAACTCCACTGCCATCTCTCCTAAACACATCCATGCTTCCACTGGTATGTCATCTGGACAAACAGCCTTTCCATTTTTCATCCTCTTCATAGCTGTCCTTACTTCCTCCTTGCTAATCCGTTGCACTTCCTGATTCTATCTTCACATCATCCAACCTCTTCTCTCTCTTGTTCTCTTCATTCATCAGCCACTCAAAGTACTCTTTCCATCTGCTCAACACACTCTCCTCGCTTGTGAGTATCTTTCCATCTTTATCCTTTATCACCCTAACCTGCTGCACATCTTTCCCAGCTCGGTCCCTCTGTTTAGCCCACCGGTCCTTATAGATAGATAGATAGATAGATAGATAGATAGATAGATAGATAGATAGATAGATAGATAGATAGATAGATAGATAGATAGATAGATAGATAGATAGATAGATAGATAGATAGATAGATAGATAGATAGATAGATATCTCAGAGGTTTAAACCGTCAGTTTCAACTGTAAGGAATGGAATCAGGAAATGGAAAGCCACAGGTACACTTGCTGTTAAACCCAGCAGGTCTGGCAGGCCAAGAAAAATACAGGAGCGGCATATGAGCAGGATTGTGAGAATGGTTACAGACAACCACAGATCAGTTCTTCCAACATCCCAAAGGTGGATTCAGATTCGGTGAACTGGGAAGGCCACTGAAGAACATCAAACTCATCATCATGTTCATGAAGGCAGTTAAAGGCGACTTTTGTGTCGTGACATTGTAGATTATTATGCAGCAAGTAGCCATTACACGATGGATAAAGTGTGGTCATGATGGAATGCAAATGGTAAGCAACAATACTCAAATAGGCTGCGGCACTGAAGCAATGATTGATTGGTACTAACAGGTCTAAAGTATGCCAAGGAAACATTTCCCACACCTTTACACCACCACCAACCTGGACTGCTCACACAAGGCAGGTTGGGTGCTTGGATTCATGCTCTTTGACCCTAGTTGTGACCTTACCATCTGTCTAAGCAGAAGCTGAGATTTATCAGACCACACTACGCTATTCCAGTCTTCACCTGTCCAGTTTTGGTGAGCCTGTGCCCACTGAAGCCTCAGCTTTCTGTTCTTGGCTGACTGGACTGAAACTCGACATGGTCTCCTGCTGTTGTACTCCGTTCATGTCAGGGTTCAACGTGTTGTGTTTTCCGAGATACTTTTCTGCTCATCACTGCTGTACAGAGGGGTTATCTGAGTTACTGTAGCCTTTCAGTCACTTTGAACCACTCTGGCCATACCCCTCTAACCTCTCATCAACCAGGCATTTCTATCCACTCATTTCCAGTTCAGGTCCCTCCTCCTCCTGGTTCGAAACTACATATACGCCAGATTTCCTGACCTGCTCCATTCTGTTTTGGACTCCTGTCTGTAAAGACCATTATATCTAATTGTTTTCTTGTGTCAATATATTTCGGTTGTTGTCCTCCCCCATAGTTTAGGTGGCAGCATCCCTGGACTTCGTTACCCATTCAGACACCCACAAGGATTGCCGGGAATTGTAGGTCAGTAGAGCGACTCTACTGGGGTCCATGGATTGCCGTTAGGGGGTGCTGCAGGAAGTTTCATTCCCTACTCTTTGGCACTTCCATATGGACTGGAAGTGCTTCCAAAGGTTAAAGCCCTGATGCTGGAAGTATTCCTGGGTCTTCAATAAAAGATGCTGTGCTGCCTTGTCCAGAGAGTCGGAGCCGGGAGCGAAGACGGACAACACTCTCCTAGGAAGAGTAGCAGTGCGGTGAAGAGAGAGAGAGGAGAAGATACCACTTGGATAATTGTTATACAGAGGAATTTTTGTAATAATAATAATAATAATAATAAATCATTTGTTTGAACCCAAGGTTGTTTTGTGTATTTGTGACTGAAGTTTGGGGCTCTGTGGTGCCCCCTAGCTTTCACAATATATAAAAACACAAAGGACAGAAGGCACAACATTATGTAGGCATCAACTCAAAAGTCCCAGTCAGGTGAGTTCAGACTAGTTGTGCATAGAAATACTGGCACAGCACCGATCCCCACCTTTAAAAATGAAACAATTACAACAAAGAAAAAGAAAATCTGTTCAAATCCTGGGATTTTGCTTTGGATTTTAATTAGCAAGACTCAAGACTGGAGGTAAGAGTCAGCCCTTCTTTGACCAGAATGTCAGAAATGTCCTAAAACAAACTAAAAACAAAGAACACTTGTGCCCAGACAGAATAAGTGGACATCTGCTTGACTCCCATTCAGAGCAGCTCTCTCTCCATATCTGAGATGTCTTTTGATTTACAGCAAGCGCCTATGGAAACGGGCCAATGTTATTATTAGAAAAACTTACACACACAAAAGCCTTAAGTGGCCTTAACTGTCACAGTACATTGGCATACGTCAGTGCCCAGTCATAGTTCAAAGTCAGACGGCGCTCAAGATGCCCCACAGATAAAGAACAAAGTACTTACAATCCAATGTCATAGCTGTTCATGTTAGGAAGAGTCATAAACTAGTATTTGTTGATAAAAAATCAACAAGAAAAAGGTGCCATGAAAAGTAACAATTGGCATAAATAATATGCAGCAATCAAGCAAAAACAAAAGAATCGTATATAAAAAAGGAGAAGCTCAATAAATAAATAAAACTTTCATTCACTGTAGTTACAGGCAAGAATTCTGAACATGCCATTAGTCCAAAACTGTCAAATAGAAAGCATAATAATGTTAAAAAAAAAGAGTTCTGCTAAATGATGAAACGTCTCTTTCCCTAACCCCAGTGCTGAAGCACTCCCAAAATCTAGGAGGCATGGAGCCTATTACTGGTCTAAATAATTAAAGCTTCTTTCTGGAACCTGCACGTGGATGGCTCGTTAAGGAACCAAAAATGATTTCCCTGTGGCGTCACTCTGAACACTTGCTATGCACCTTTATTATTAAGTGTCAAATCAAGTTGGGGAGCATGCACTGGTACAGTGTGTTGCCGCACCCACCACACGACGAAACAACTCGGAATCCCGGTTGGCAACCCCCCATGCAGACACGCGGTCCAGTCCCACCCCCCGGAAATTACCCTCTATCTGCCGCAGCCACGTGTTACGTGGGCGACCCCATGGCCTGGTCCAGCCACTCGGGTCCCCAACATTGAGGATCTTACGGGCAGGGCCGGATTTATATGAAAAGAGGCCCTAGGCTATTCCACTTATGAGGCCCTTTCACCTTCCATTTTTAAGTTTGTAAATTACATGAGAGATAATAAAATACGTAATACGCGTTGATCTTAACCAATACATTTTTATGTTTGTTTATTAGTCATATGCGTAGAATTTCTCCTTATTTTCGGTTCAGTGTTTTAGTGTTCACTGTTTTTAGAATAGTGTAATTTTAATTTTGCTAACAATTTGAATGTAGGCCCCTCTTGATCTTGAGGCCCTAGGCTGAAGCCTAGTTAGCCCATAGGAAAATCCGGCCCTGCTTACGGGGAAACGCGCCACATGGCCGTAGTGCCGTAACTGACGCTCCCTCACAATGCAGGTAATGTGCCTCATTGTTAAGTGTGGAGACCAAATAAAGTTCTCTCTACTGTTTATCTGTCTGGTTCATTCAGTCTCCTCTAAGCAGTTTATGTTCAGTTGGGTCTGCTGCTTGACCTCCATGAACGATTTTTTCGGACTGTCTGGTCTGCTAAATCCAAGTGGTGCCACTCGCTGCGGCACCCTGCTACCTTACCTCCTTTTAGTAAAACTATCTACCAGTTCATTCCAGGGCTGAACTCTTTATTCTGTAAGGTGTTTGTGGCTCAGCCAGGTCTCGGCGCTCGTTACGCAACTCATTTCTTTCCGGTGTTACATTACGGGGAATGTCAGACCGGTTCAAGGTAAATCTTAAACTGCTGATCCCATATCTGTGCGGAATAAAGAAAGAAGTGTTGAAGTAAGCGTGTTCAAATCTTCAGTTTTTCTAAGAAAGAACACATTCTGTCTTAATGCGAAATAAATAAATAAAAAAATCACATGGATTACAGTTTAATGAAACCCACGACACTTATTCATTCATCTTTTAAAATACAGACAAAACTGGCGGCGGCGTGCAAATTCGAACACGGAGTGAGCGAACGCGCGTGCACGGAAACGGCCACGTTCTGCACAGAGCATGCGTGTTTATGCCGCTGCTTTCTATTACCTCAACACTGAAGAGGATCTTTAATGCCGACCTCAATAAAAATCGCCGGGTTCTCTTTTTACCAAAAAGGCGTCTACAATGGCTGCTGTTTCTTTTTGAAAGACAATTGTAATTAGTTGTGCAGCACGTGGATCACTTGATACGTGCACTGCTCACCTTGGAGTGTCCCGTGTGTGTCTGTGTGTCGGTGTGCCGGTGACTGATCTGCGCCGTGTCTCTCAGCCTCTCTGATGTGCTCCGGATTGACACCTTTGAATGTTTGGTGCAGCGGAGTAAATTCAACCTGATCTACCACAGTGGGTTTGTTATCACCTTATTCAATGGAGGGGTTCATGGACGTCAAATGGCAACGAATAGAAGATGAATTAATGTAAATACGTGAGCTGCCTTACGCAATTAGTCATCGCATTGTGATGGCGATTCTAAGTGGGGATGATTCACGAACAAATCTCTTATGCGATCCTTCCACAGTATCTCTCAAAATTATTTACTTCAAATTGGTTATAAAGATTTCACTCCTGATCACTTTTATTATTAATTTTAATTAGTCTTTAATTCGGATCGAACTCGGGCTAGCACTACGCTCAGAATTTGAAAAGCAACCCCCTTAGTTAGTTGAGCCACTGACTCGTTACTTTTGTGCTCCACAAAATATTGTAAAGTATGAATAAATGAAATATCTAAATATTTGATCGAATAATAACATCTGTGATATAAGGATTTCATCTTTTCTTTCTTAAATGTGCTTACTTATATCGTGGCATGTACAGGGTTAAACCTTTATTTTCCGTGTACTCCGTTTTAATTAAGTCAGACCAAAGAAAACATTTAAGGATAAATAACAAGGCTCGTTTTATATATATATATATATATATATATATATATATATATATATATATATATATAACCCAAACATCAGGTTATTAAATGTGATCTCAAGAAAAGATGAGGGTTAATAATAATACTAATAACAGGAGCAATAATAATGATACAGGGTAAAAGGGAATATTCATTGAAAGAGCCGGGGAAAGAGTGAGGCATCTTATTTTGTTTAACTTTTGCTATCGTTTGCATTTTGCCTGTCGGCGTTAGTTTTATATATATATATATATATATATATATATATATATATATATATATATATATATATATATATATATATATATATAGACATCAGAAACTAGAAACTGCTGACGAACCCTTCTCTTCGTTGCCAGTCTGTAGCAGCGTAAAAGTATAAGCAATAGAGTTTTGACAGACGTCATTGAAGTGGATCATGAGTTTGTGTAACGTTAATGAAAATGGCCAGTAGGTGTCACTAGAGATGTGAGTGTCAAATGCTTCGAAGCTTCCATACGACTCAAATGTTTCCATGCTTCCTGAGGCTTCACTCCGCCCATCACTACTGACGAAGGAGTGGTGAGAGGACCGTGGGCGTGGTTGTAGATGGCTGCGGGGAGTATGGGACTTGAAAAAAAAAATCTCTTATAGTAATCTCGCGTGATTTCAAAAAAGGCCTCGTCTCGTGGGACGTGCAAAATCTTTTGGCAATCGTTCTGGATTTTCCTTTATAATAGAGAAACTTCATTTTCAATTTAGTATTGAAGTGATTTTTTTTGTTGCACTGTTTCTTCTTTCCATCTGTGTGCCGCGACGGGCTGTTTCCTTTTCGGGAAGAGAAAATAAACACAAATGAGGACGCTTCCTTCTGTCTGACTTCTAACACAAAGATGGCCTAGGGAAACCAATTTCTTACACCCAGGGTCGACTCGGGTGTCCCGGTCGGATGTGCGGCGAGCCTGGAGTACGAGCAGCTAGAAAGAGAATAAGCGAACCAGCGCGAAACAGGAGGGTGAGTGAGCCGAGGGTCGGCTAAAGTCCGCTTATATATATATATATATAATGTATGTACATATACCGGTATATATATACATTTTGCAACTGCGGTTAGCTGTTCGTTCTTCTCCTCGTCGCTACTTCTGGCAATCAGTATCGAAGGGCTTTCATTTTGGGATTGTGCAGCCCTTCGCACAGAGGTTTGAATCTACTTCTTTCATCGGGCATGTTGCATTTGATAAAGTGCTTTTGACAGAATGCATTCTCTTACGATTAAGTTTATTAAAGTTATGCTTAACCTATGCTGCGTCATATTTTGGGCAACATAGACAATAAAACTGGCCTAAACACCTCTCTAACTCCTTAGTAAATTGAAATGAAATTAATGAGTGGACATCATCTTTTTATTTATATATATATATATATATATATATATATTAGTAAAGACTTACTGGGGCGGTAGCCGGGGATCTCAGTTTTTTTTTCTTCTTTTTCTTCGCAGCGACGATTATTGACGTTGTTCGCTGAATTATACTCGTAACATTGGCTATGTGGCTTTTCCCAGTACTAACCCCCCCCCCCCCCCCCCCCCCATATGATACTTTTCCAGGCTACTGTAACGGAGGTTAATTAGGTTTCCCTATACGGCATTTTAATTGTAAGGGCTAGTAAAGCTCGGGGATATTTTAAGTTTCATTATTTTTATTGTACTGGGGATACGGTGCCATTGCAGAACTGAGAGGTAATTAACACCAACACCCCTGTCATGTAAATGGAACTTAAAAAAAAAATATTGAAGAATGAAAGCAGGGTTGTGTGAGGTGACGATTTATTTTCTTTAAGTTCTTACTTTTTTTTTTCTCCTCTCAATATGATGTTTCGTTTTCTTATCGTAATATTTAAATATACATAGTACCCAAATGCTGAGACCTTTTTGGTATTCTGTGGTACAAGTATTTGTTTAAAAGTTTTTATATTGTAATGACCAGCGTTATAAGCGAACTCATCTCGGAGGTACTGAAGCTTTCGTTCCGTAACAAACGGTGCCCTGTCTCACACTGCGTTATCTCAGTTAACGGAGCACATCTCCAAACCAATTAAAAGAAGGCTTCCCTACCAGTTTTACCTTTTGCGGCTCGCGTTGTCTTTCTCTATCCCGCAAACACTCCTGCTTGTTGCCTCTTGATTCCCCGACGCGAACGCTTTAAAACAACAAACAAATCGTGCAAGACGATAATCATATTCTTTCAATATCACCCTAAAATGGAACAAAACAAGTAGTTTTAGATTCCTTGAAGTTCAAAATTACTATTTGGACAGGTACTTGTTGAAAATCCGTCCAGGAAAAAAAAAAATAACATTAGGGTGTGTGTTGGGTTGGGTTTGCAATCTGATTGGTCAATTTGGGTTTGGTAACCCGACCAAAAGAGAACAAGAAAGCGTGAAGCCCAGATGGAGGGTGTGGTGGGTGAGTAGAATTCCAGCAGCCAGGAGGCGCCTCGAAATGACAGCCAAAGGAGCAGGCTTTACAGAAAGGTGCTCGATGGGAGAAGAGCATTTTTCGCACTAGTGATGGGCATGTTTTCGAAATCCGTACCACTATTTCAACTACCGATGTGGAATATGAAAATATATATACTGTATATAATATAATGGCTATTGTTAAATCGCAAAAAATATATGAACACACTATAAAAATTTGTTGGTGTAAATTAAAAAAATATATCAATTGGTAACAATCAATTGAATTACTTTTTCTCAACACATTATTTAATGTTTACCCCTTTTTTTCATGTCAGTTCAATTTGTATCAATGTTCAACCAAAGAAAGAATTTAATTTGAGGAAACTTAATTTTTTCCACTCAAAAAGTGGTATTTCGTTTGAATAAAAAAAAAAAAAACAAGTTTTAATTTTATGTTAAACGATAAGTGAACATCAAAAATATTTAGTTAAGTTTCATTCAGCATTTTTTTAAAAATTGAGCATATTTAATTCGAATGCCTCCCAGACTAACCAGCAATTGAATTAGTTTCTTCCTAATTAGTTCTGCTGTTTCACAAACATAAATGAAGTACAGTAGACATAATAGCAAAACACTTTTTTAGATTTATTACTGAATATTTGCAACACAGAAATCTATTTTTTGGTAATTCCTTGAACATCTTCTGAATATTTACAGAAACAAACATTTCACAAAAAGTACATATTAAATACACAATATATTTTACATGTTGTAGTATACTGCATATATAAGCTTTTCACAAAAATGTTTTTATAAATTATACATAAAATATCTATTTGAAATAATTATATATGTACGTATATTAAATACAGTTTATATTTTGTACATTATGTAACATTATATAGTATACATTGTGTGTGTGTGGGTGTATATAAATATAAAAACAAGTACTCAACCTACACCAGACAAAGTAGCTGATTAACAACAATTAAATACATAATTTGACATTTTGAACTTGTTGATCAATATGTACAAGACACTTGTGCGTCTTTAACTTCCATGAAGATGGAAATGTGCAAAAAGGAAGGGATTAACAGCAACAACTTCCCTGGTAAACTAATGTCCTAGAAATAAACATATAGTATATATCAAATTCAAAAGCAAGTAATGTTAGCCAGACAATAAATTGTTTTGTGGTGTAGTCTTAGAACTTGAACATAAATATATTCATCACCATTTAATCTGAGCTGAGAAGCTTAGGTTCAGCACAGATTTTTTATTTCCCTCCATTTCCATAGAAACATTTTGGGAAAACTTCAAAAGTGGATTTGAATTCCTTAGGGTATCTAAGATTTATTATATACATTAGACCAACCAACATTGCACAAGCTGCTGCAACAGCCTGTAGTCAATTTTGCACCTCTGCACCTTCAATAACAATGGCAACTCCTTTATGTGTGTGAAAGGGTCCTTCACCCTCTTTACAATTGACACACGTGGCCTTTGTGAGTGTCTTCATTTCTCTTACAGCATCATCTCCTACTGTATCCTACAAGATAAAGATTCAGAAATACTCCTCCATTACAATATAGTGATCTTTGACATAGATAAATAAACCCTAGAAATAATTCAAGCATTGAATGTTAATGTCTGTGTCATATAACATGTATGTTCAAAATACCGAACAATAAAGCAGTATATCTTGCACAAGTGACTATACAGAATATTACATCCGAATTGTGACTGAACATACTGTGAAATTTAGTAGAGGAAAAAACACATCTGTTAATAAACAAACAAATAGCATAAATAAATAAGGGTAAATTGCATACTAAGCCTTACCAAATATTCTTTGATCAGCTCTTTTGAACTCCTCACCGAGGTAAATAATAAGGGACCTCAGCACGCACTCTTCTGTGATGTTAATGTCATTTTTCTGCATGCAAAAGTACACATTTATTAATATTCACCGACCCAGAAATTTATAACAAAAAAAAAAAATCTACATTTTTGCCAAAGAATTCAAGATCGCCGTCTCGATGCAATTCACAAATGTGAAGTACCTGATCTACGGCTTGAATGAATCTTCTAGCAGGCAGCTCCTCCTGTCTGTCTAAGGATGCTCTTCAGTTTATTGGTATATTTTTCCAGCTGTGCAAGAAATTTGGACTGGAGATGGATTGTAGCAATCCACAGGAACTCGGCTTTAATCAAAGAGGAAAAACATTCAAGTTAAAGAAATTAACTAACTTTAAAAATTCAAATACTGTAAGATAAAACACTTCTTAGGAAAAAAAGTAACATACCTCATTCACGTTGAAAAGTGCAGCCCATCGCTTTCACTTTCTAAAGTAGACATCAGAGTCCCATCAGCCATTACTGAACATTTGCAACTAACATAAATGTGTTTGTTATTGTTACTGTACCCTGATACCAACAGCAATACATGTGTACAATACCTCACTGTGAGTGTGACAACCAAGTCAGAACTTTTCTTTTCAATTTTATTGCTTTATAGTCATTCTGATGTGTGTTCAGTCCAACGTGTCTGTGTTTATTTATTTATTTATCTACCTATTTATGTTTTTATTCATTTAAAGAACTTCTGTAAGAAGCCAAATTTCCCCCTAGGGACAAATACATTTCTGTCCATCTATATTCATGATGACCTAAATTTATTTCTGGATTACTGGACTGATACCATCTCTTTTAATACTTGTTGCATACTCAATTTATATGAAACACGTAATCAAAATTTAATTTTTGTTTTGTTAAAATTATATTAGAATGACCAAGGCAATATATATGCCCATTATTGTATTACATTATTGTCTTTATATATAATATGCTACCGTGTCTGTCCAGGATTTTAAACCACCTGTAGCTCATAAACCGTTTGACTTATTGATCTGAGATTTGGTACACATATACTACGTGACGTCTGCTATCCGCTTTCGGGATGATGTTTTGTATTCTTCTTTTTAGTTTGATCTTAGAATCAACTCTCGGCAGCAGGGCGGCCATGCGGCACATGTGTAAGGGCGCCGTTCTCCTCATATCTTTCATCATATCTTAAGTCTTCAGTCTGCCTTAAGAATTATTTAAGTGCCAGCTTAAGTGAAAAAATTAAAGAAAACATACTAAGTAATTGCAAAACAAACACCGACTTGATCAGTTTTAACGCAAAAAGATGCCGACGGAAGAAGAGAAGTGGGTCGCTAGGGTGGAGAAAAGAAGAGCTGCTCAGGAAACAGCAAGCGCATCAACCTCTGAGCAAACGAATGATAAACAGAGACAGAGGAAGAAAGAGGAGGAAAACTAGGAATGAGCAAGTCAAGTGTATAACGTGCAGTGCGCCGTTACTGGTAAATAATAATCCATCCATCCATTATCCAACCGGCTATATCCTAACTACAGGGTCACGGGGGTCTGCTTGAGCCAATGCCAGCCAACACAGGGCGCAAGGCAAGCAACAAACCCCGGGCAGATATTGGTACAATACCTGGTTAATACTTAAAAGCTGGGTTTGCAGTGTGCTGTACACACTGGTACTACATATGGACATTTTCCAGTTTCAGCTGCTGACACATCACCTTCTGACCATTCAGAGGGCAACCCCATTAACCTCAAACAACTCTTTGATACAGAATATGCCTATCAGCGTTTCTAGATATTCGAACGAGGATACCCTAACCCCACCCCAAGAAAACATTACTTGTAATCGCAAGGGTGGAAAAGAAGCCACCACAACAGTCCCAGATAACACCGTACACAGCTAGTCCTATACACCTTAAATGGAGTAGGATAATTGGGGCATATCGATTCAGTCTGAATAAAAAAACTGCATTTTTAATGTTATGGCATTTAACATAAATAACAATGATGATTAATTACATTCAAGTTAAGAAACACATTCTAATTTAAAGTTGAACTCTCAGAAACGAGGGTACTACATAAAGTAATTTATATTTTTCTCACCTCAGTCCAGAAACAAATGAGACAATTGCAATGATTAAATGAGAAATAAAAATATCATTTTTGAACCGTGCTATTTTTGCATACATTACAAGAATATTTCACATTAATGCCGTCGCCGAGATAACTTTCTGTAGTTAAACCTTAACTTATATCACAGCTGTACTTAGACGGCGAATACCAAGTACTCACAACTGTAGGGAAAAACAAACAAAGTACCGGATTTTGAACTTTATATCACTTCAAATAAGCATACAATGTTCAAAGTCTTTCTATGCATGTCTCAAAATAAGAACTCTCTTGCTCTTGAACTCTCGCTATATGAGACTATTGCATCAGACATCCCGTGTATTGCGCAGGCATCAGAAAACTTACAAAGCGATTTTTTTTTTTTTTTTTTTGCATTAGACTTCCTCCGGGTGCTCCGGTTTCCTCCCACAGACCAAAGACATGCAGGTTAGGTGCATTGCCTGGTGTGTGTGTGTGCGCCCTGCTGCCCAGGGATTTGTTTCCTGTCTTGTGCCCTGTGCAGACTGGGATTAAATCATTATATACTAGCGACTTGGCGCGCGCTACGCTGCACGTTGGATGACCACAGTTGAAGGACTCCCTGTTTAAATGCGCCTGGCAGTCGTGAACTGGGTTCTTCATCGCACCGCATTTGATTTTTGCATGGGAAAGAAAATTTCAAAACCCATGATTCACGAAGTGTGGGACGCGGAATAATCAGAATCGTATACATTGTGTAAATGGTTGTAAGGAAGAGGAGTGGAGACGCATCGTTGCGGTAATGTCTGTGAGTGGTGAGTGTCAGTTTGTTGCGAGCGAGAACGGTGAGAGCGTTCACTCGGAGTTTCTTGGGAGACCGTACGCTTCTGTATATTACGGTTGTTTTGCAATCGTAAGGACCTGTCGTCGGGTGTCTCATTGGCACGCTTTTGCCTCTTTCTTTCGAGATCACGGCGTAATCTGTCTTCTCTCTCTGTAGGGGTTTCAGTTGCCTTTCGTTGTGCGGCAGAGACGCGTCGTTGAGCTAATCTGTGTGAATGCTGAGTGTCCGTTTCTTGCGAGCGACTGGCACGCCTTTGCCTCTTTGCTTCGTGATCACGCTGTAATGTGTCCTCTCTCGCAGGAGCAGGTTCAGTTGCCTTTCGTTTCGGCATTGTTCGATAAGGTCTCCTCCGTACAGACTCAGACACGGGGCTCGAAATACTGAAGTGCACATGTAGCAAAGTGAAAATGTTATGTATAATTTTTTTTTTTTTTTTTTGTTTTGTTATGAACTTCCCCAAAAGAGTTGATACAGCCAAAAGGAACCCGGACACGGACACCGCGCTGGGCTTTTATTATGTAGATAATGCATCATACTAGGGGTGAATTGAATACAAGAAACAGGCAGCCTACAAAAACAAAAGTTTGGATTCTTGGTGACGGTGACTGTGCTCGATTTTTTTAAAAAAATTTGTTTATATATTTATTTATTTTTACTATTGTAGGAGTCTGGTTGAATGATTCCTGGAGTGTTTGGGTTAATTTTGGGATCCCCACAGGCTCGTGTGCGGGTTCAGTGGGCCACAAGCTTAGTATTTGCCTTGCTGTTTGTGGTCACATACTAATTAATAGGAAAAATAGCATATTTACTCATTTAGCTTTAATTTTCGGAATAGCACACCTGATGGGTTTATTGTTAAGTTGCCAGTGACTAGTGTAGTAATAATTAATAGACAGATGAGATTTTCTGGCTAATAGGAAACACTTGCTTCATGCATTTGATTTTTATTTTATATACAGTACTGTGCAAAAGTTTTAGGCAGGTGTGAAAAAATGCTGTAAACAAAGAATGCTTTCAGAAATATAAATAATGATTGCATTTTGTAAATTGATAACAATAAACAAAGTGAGCGAACAAAAGAAAAATCTCAATCAAATCAATATTTGGTGTTACTACCTTTTGCCTTCAAACCAGCATCAATTCTTATCGGTACACTTGCACAAAGTCAGGGATTTTGTAGGATTCTAGTCAGGTGTCTGATCACCCAGTTCTACCAAACAGGTGCTAATGATCATCAATGTCACACGTAGGTTGAAACACAGTCATTAACTGAAACAGAAACAGCTGTGTAGGAGGCTTCAAACTGGGTGAGGAACAGCCAAACTCTGCTACCAAGGTAAGGTTGTGGAAGACAGTTTCATGTCTTTCATGGCTAGATTGAGCACAGCAACAAGACACAAGGTAGTTCTACTGCATCAGCAAGGTCTCTCCCAGACAAAGATTTCAAAGCAGACTGGGGTTTCAAGATGTGCTGTTCAAGCTCTTTTGAAGAAGCACAAAGAAACGGGCAACGTTGAGGATTGTAGACGCAGTGGTCGGCCAAGGAAACTTAGTGCAGCAGATGAAAGTCACATCAAGCTTATTACCCTTCGAAATCGAAAGATGTCCAGCAGTGCCATCAGCTCAGAACTGGCAGAAACCAGTGGGACCCAGGTACACCCATCTACTGTCCGGAGAAGTCTGGCCAGAAGTGGTCTTCATGGAAGAGTTGCAGCCAAAAAGCCATACCTCCGACGTGGAAACAAGGCCAAGCGACTCAAGTATGCACAAAAACATAGGAACTGGGGTGCAGAAAAATGGCAGCAGGTGCTCTGGACGGATGAGTCAAAATTTGAAATATTTGGCTGTAGCAGAAGGCAGTTTGTTTGTCGAAGGGCTGGAGAGTGGTACAATAATGAGTGTCTGCAGGCAACAGTGAAGCATGGTGGAGGTTCCTTGAACGTCAGGGGCTGCATTTCTGCAAATGGAGTTGGAGATTTGGCCAGGATTAATGGTGTTCTCAATGCTGAGAAATACAGGCAGATACTTATTCATTATGTAATACCATCAGGGAGGCATATGATTGGCCCCAAATTTATTCTGCAGCAGAACAACAACGACCCCAAACATACAGCCAAAGTCATTAAGAACTGTCTTCAGCGTAAAGAAGAACAAGAAGTCCTGGAAGTGATGGTATGGCCCCCACAGAGCCCTGATCTCAACATCATCGAGTGTGTCTGGGATTACATGAAGAGACAGAAGGATGTGAGGAAGCCTACAACCACAGAAGATCTATGGTTAGGTGTTTGGAACAACCTACCAGCCGAGTTCCTTCAAAAACTGTGTGCAAGTGTACCTAGAAGAACTGATGCTGTTTTGAAGGCAAAGGGTGGTCACACCAAATATTGATTTGATTTCGATTTCTCTTTTGTTCATTCACTGCATTTTGTTGATTGATGAAAATAAATGATTAACACTTCCATTTTTGAAAGCATTCTTTGTTTACAGCATTTTTTCACACCTGCCTAAAACTTTTGCACAGTACTTTATATCCTTTTCTATACTTCACGACCATGCTTATAATGAAACAGACTTTAGCTCATGTCAGCTTCTTTGGGTTTGACAGTGTGAGGGGATGGTCAACACCCTCGCCTGCCCTCAACCAGGGAGGACAGGGGGAGACGGCTTACATGGGGCTTTATCTTCCCCAGGATCCTAGATGGCAGCAAACCCAAGCTTGGATCCCAGCATGGACACCCACGAGGCATGCTGGGTATTGAACTCCCAGTGGGAAAGCCTTGTTGGGTCCTGCCAGGGGGAGCTGCAAGATTTGGGAGTCCCTACTCCGTCGGGCTCCAGCCTCACCTGGAAGTGCTTCAGAGACTCAGCTTCATATCACCAGAAGCACTCCTGGGGATTGGATGAAAGGAGCTGCTTGCCTCACTGAGTCAGATAGACAGACAGACAGAGAGAGAGAGAGAGAGAGAGAGTCAAGAATATTGCTGGGTGCTGTGCACTGTGTGCTCGGCTGTGGGAAACACTTAAAAGAAGAGTTTCCCAAGAATGAAGGCTCTCTGTGTTTTTATACCTGTGTCCGAGCCTTTGTGTTGAGTGTTTGGGGAGCTGGAGCATCCACTGGTGGTCACAACAGGTACAGTCTGAAATGGTTGACGGGTTTCTCAAGTACATGAGTACATTTATCCGAAAAAGGAGTTGTTGTTAAGAGTCTAAGCACCACATATGAGATGCGTATCAACCAATGGTGTGAAGCATTAAAGGTCATGCCAATTGTATAAAAGGCCTATCTGCAAATGAGCAAAATGTGCACACACAAACATTATAGCAAGGGCCTGTGTGTGTCAGTAAAGATATTCTTGCTTTGGACAATTAAAGAATAAAACAGTCTGTGATTTATTTTATTTAGGTGTATTCTTACTGAGCCCCCTTCACTATGTCCCTCTATTAATCCCCCATCATTAAATATGGTCTGTCATGTTACAAGATCTGAACATGTCAGTCCTCTAAGACATGGGCCCCCATCTCCGTTCCCGGAGGACCACCATGGCTGCAGGTTTTCATTCTAACCCTTTTCTTAATGAGTGACCCGTTTTTTCTGCTAATTAACTCCTTTTACATTCATTTTTAATTGACTTGCTCTTGAAGACGCCGACCCCTTCGTTGTTTCTTTTTCCTTCATTAGCAGCCAAACAATAATGAGATACAAAATGAGCCGAAACAACTGGTGTCCATCATTCAATATCTGAAAATTAAGAAAGATGAAGGTCTCAGGAATGCCGATCTGCTCAGGTCCCCAAAACATTTTAGCAGTGCTGTTAGAAAAGAGAAAGTCAAGAATTTTGGAAATGTCTGCTATTCCACAAAGAGAGCAGCAACAAGCCACGGAATTACAGAATGAGTTTAATTAACAACAAGACTCGGCGCCGAATGAAGCAACTGGCTGGAGTGAAATTGGTTGGAGTTTGGTGCCCTGACTTAGTTGGTCTTCTGTTGGCTCCCTCACTTCACATTTTTCATTTCTGTTTGGGTGCCATTTAAGGAAAGAAATGAAACAATTCATTGGAAAAATCGAAGAAATTCAGGGGAAAGAACCTTAAAAGACAAGTCAATTAAAAAGAATGGAAAAAGGAGTTAGCAGTAAAAATGGGTCACTAATTAAGAAAAAAGGGTTTGAATGAGAACCTGCAGTCACTGGGGGCCCTCCAGGACTGGAGTTGGGGGACCCCCTGCTCGAAGAGCCCAGACTTGTTCAGAGTTTCAACAAAAGGATCTTGTTTTTCCTCAAAATCCTGATTAGGGGGTGTGTGAATTCAGATGGTATTTTCTAACATCTGGACTGCTACTTTTTGCGTGTTTGTTGCTGCCATTTTGAGAGCCATCATTTTTTTTGTCGCTTTCTGTGTTGCTAGGGGTGTGGCCTCTAGGGTCATGACCTGTGGTTAATCAGTGTGACGGGCTTGTCATGCTATCTGCGGATAGAAACACCCTAAAAAATGCTGAAAAGAAATCTTGTTATTGCACTTCTCGCGAGTTTCGTTTGGTTTGACCTCTTTGGCTATGTTATTTTGAAACTGAGTTGGTATCTCGTTAGGATTTGGTAGGTTTATTTTTTGTTTTTAAGGTGGGGTCACTAAATCAGTTTTTTTTTTGTTCCACAGAGGAAGAACTTGCCATTTACTGTAATGTACAGAAGAAGCTGACCTAAACACCATGGAGAAAAGCGCAGTAGATGTTAAAAAGGAGGAGGAGGATAGTGAGTGGAAATCTGTCTGCATTAAACAGGAGAGTCTGAGTGTTAAAGAGGAGGAGTGTGAACTGGGGTTAGTGGCAGTTAAAGAAGAGCCAGAGGAGATGTCTGTCGTAATGGATACACACAGATGTAAAAGTGCAGACAACGTCAAGGAGGAAGACCTGAAATTTGAGTCCGTCATTCACCATGGCTATCACGATGGCGGGTTAACTGAATTGGCAATGTCACGAAGGTCATCTCTGGGGGCTTCCATCAGTGCGAATCCTCATTTCTTACTATCTGACATAAAAGAAGATGAAGAAATCTCATCGGGGATAATGCCGGAAGGTCAACCAACTTCTGGAGCAAGTAAGTGTAGAATATAAATAAGGTTTATAGTTTGCCTTTCTGGTAAACACCACTGGCCCGGGTTTCTTTTTTCCAAATTTTAAAATGCAAAGATGTTTGTTGTAAAAAGTGCTGAATTGAGCAGATAGTGTTACCTTGTTCACTTTCATTCACTGCAACTGTCAATATTTGGGGTGGGAAGCAAACTTCGTTTTCAGGTTCTGATCTGTACGTGGCTCGGGCAGCCACAGGGTTATTCTGTGCCTATCATAAGCAGTCACACATTTTTACAATTCTAAGGCTACCCACGTTCATCATTGGCTGATGCTAAATCTTTCTGGAATATTCTAGCATTCGTTGGTATTTCCCATAAAACACACATAAATGAGCTGTAAACACCATGGAGGAGAGAGAGAGAGATGGTGACGTGACCTATGGAGCAACATTTGGAAGTTTCTAGTATCTGAGGCCAAGCTGACGTGTTTGCACAGTGTTTAGCATCCCAATGTCTGATTGTTGTCCATGTGGCCTGTGTAAGAACTGGACCCTTCTGGTATAAATGTCAAGGGATGGTGGTGTTTACCACTGCTTTATGGACTCAGGGTTGCTGGACTGGAATCCTACATCTTGGCTGTCACCAAGACACAAGAGGAAGGGGGACTGGCGATTCCAGACCAGCCCCGTATGCCTGTGTTAGGGGGATGCTGCAGTTTCATTTCTGCTTTGTGCCTGACACGGCTGGGATGGGCCGAGGCACCCGTACAATCTCTAAATTGAGTTTTGTGAGTCTGTGAATGGTACATGTTGGCATGAATGGCAGGAGTGAAAGTGCCCAGTCCAGCAGACACCCACATCTTCTTTTCGCTGTACATCCACAGCAATGACCTTTTGGCTTCCACAAATTCAATTTTGGGTCCAATTGATGATGATGATACTGTGTCTTCAGTGGCACACATTTATGCAGCTAATACGGTTTCGATTTTTCTTTATAAAACTGAATTCATTTCAGATATCTCTTCTGGACTCCAAGTACTAGTTCATGATTTATCGTAGAAAACAGATACAAATGAACCTGCTTAATAAAATCACAAAATACCGTAGAGTAAGCAGAAACCGAACGTGATTCTATATGCTGAACAGTTTAAAATGATAAATCAATGAATACAAAAGAAAATATCCAACTATATAGGTCCACTATAGGTATATCTTCTTCTATAATACACTACTGTGGCTGTCCATTGTCTGTTCAGGATTTTAAATCACCTGTAGCTCGCAAACCGTTTGAACTATTGACCTGAAATTTGGTACTCCTGTACTACGTGACGTCTATTATGTGTTTAGACATTGTTTGTACAGGTGAATGTGAAACCTTCAGGTGCTTGGAAATTGGTTGAACCAGATCTGTCGAGGGTCCACCATTTGTGGCGGAATTCTTTTGATTTTTCCCATTAAGTCAAGTGAAGAGGCAGTGAGTTTGATGGTCGGCCTTAACGTCGATCTACATGTTGACTCCAAATAGGCTGATTGGCTGTCAGAGGCTAATTGATAAACGTGCCTTTAAACAGCTTGGAAAATTCCAGAAAATGATGTCAAACCTTTGGGCAAAGTGTATGTAAACTTGTGACTCGCTGGATTTGTGGTCTAGTCGATAAAAAGTGAAATATGCTGTGGTCTGTAAACATTGTTGGGAAAAAAAAAACGACTTTTGCCCTGCCCCGAGTACGACGTCTTACACGATATTTCAAATTTAGAGTTTGTTGGTATCAAATCTGTGGAGTGCTTACAAAGGGAGTTTTAAAGAATTCACCCTAAGTGGATGGAAGCTTCTGACTTCAACTGTATATAATTGTTGTTTTCCATTTTTCTGCAGAGGCGTGCAAGTGTTTCCTGTCTTCACTTCCTGTGACGTCTCTTCAGTGTAAACCTCAACACACAGAACAAGATGAACACGTGAAGAAATTGACAGCGGGATCTGAGAATTTGACCCTATACTGTTTGCAAAATAGCTCTGTGCCTGTTACAATACGAATGAGAACGGATGGTACGAGCACACAACAGCAAGTGCCCAATACAGTTTTACTGCTGGTGTATTTGCACCAAGGTATGAAGAAAAGTTTTAATCCAGAATCTCAATGCAGGGATATGAAACAGAAGCCATACTCCTGTTCTGAATGTGGCAAAAGGTTTTCACAAACGCAAAGTCTTAAGAGGCACATGCAGCGTCACAATGGAATGAACCCATATCGCTGTCCTGAGTGTGGCAAGCAGTTATCAGACCAGCGCAGTTTTCATAACCACTTAAGGCTTCACACTGGTGACAAGCCATTTTGCTGTTCCGAATGTGGCAAGCAATTTGCACAAATGAGCTCTCTTCAGAGCCACTCCAGAATTCACACTGGAGAAACGCCGTATTGTTGTTTGGAATGTGGCAAACGCTTCTCTGCATCGAGCAGCCTTCACAACCACAAAAAAATTCACACGGGAGAGAAACCATATTGCTGTATTGAATGTGGCAAACGCTTTTCCAGGTGCGGCAACTTTCAGAGGCACACAAGGCTTCACACGGGAGAAAAGCTGCACTGCTGTACTGAATGTGGCAAAAGGTTTGCACAAAAGCACAGTCTTGAGAAACACATACAGCGTCACACTGGAGTGAACCCCTATTGCTGTCCTGAATGTGGCAAGCAATTCTCGGACAAGCGCAGTTTTCAGACACACTCAATGCTTCACACTGGCGAGAAGCCATTTAGCTGTTCCGAATGTGGCAAGCAATTTGCACAAATGAGCTCTCTTCAGGGCCACTCCAGAATTCACACTGGAGAGACGCCGTATTGTTGTGTGGAATGTGGCAAACGCTTCTCTGCACTGAGCACCCTTCAGAACCACAAACGAATTCACACAGGAGAGAAACCCTATTGCTGTACTGAATGTGGCAAACACTTCTCCAGGTGGGGCAGCCTTCAGAGACACACAAGGCTTCACACAGGAGAAAAGCCGTACTGCTGTATTGAATGTGGCAAAACGTTCTCGGATAGTTCCAATTTTCAGAGGCACACAAGAGTTCACACTGGAGAGAAGCCATATCACTGTTCTGAATGTGGCAAGCTATTTTCAGTGTTGGGCAGGCTTCAGAAACACAAAAAAGTTCACATGGCAGCAGTACAACTGACCTCCCCTGACTAAAGAGTGAGGTTCACTCCTGTCTTGATAGTAAATTTACAGTAATCCCTCCTGCGTTCCAGAACCCCCCGCGAAAGGTGAAAATCTGCGAAGTAGAAACCACATGTTTATATGGTTATTTTTATATTGTCATGCTTGGGTCACAGATTTGCGCAGAAACACAGGAGGTTGTAGAGAGACAGGAACGTTATTCAAACACTGCAAACAAACATTTGTCTCTTTTTCAAAAGTTTAAACTGTGCTCCATGACAAGACAGAGATGACAGTTCCGTCTCACAATTAAAAGAATGCAAACATATCTTCCTCTTCAAAGGAGTGCGCGTCAGGAGCAGAGAATGTCAGAGAGATAGAGAAAAAAGCAAACAAAAATCAATAGGGCTGTTTGGCTTTTAAGTATGCGAAGCACCGTGTGGGAAGCATGTCGCCTGATAAAGCAGCTGCACCGAAGGGAGCAACGTGAAGGTAATCTTTCAGCATTTTTAGACGAGCGTCCGTATTGTCTAGGGGTGCAAACAACCCCCCTGCTCACACCCCCTCTGCCAGGAGCAGAGAATGTCAGAGCAAAAGAGAGAGAGAGAGAAAAGCAAACAATCAAAAATCAATACGTGCTGTTTGATCTTTTAAGTATGTGAAGCATCATGTGGGAAGCATATCGCTTGACAAAGCAGCCACATGTAAGCCCAGCAAGGACGAGAGCAATGTGAAGGTAATCTTTCAGTGTTTTTTAAGGAGCGGCCATATCCTCTAGGGGTGCGAACAGCCCCCGTGCTCACAATATATTTGAGGAGTTTTATTTAATGCGTAATACGCACTCTGGTTGGGTAGCTTCTCCACCATCTGCCAATAGCATGCCCTGTATGAAATCAACTGGGCAAACTAACTGAGGAAGCGTGTACCAGAAATTAAAAGACCCATTGTCCGCTGAAACCCATGAACCAGCGAAAAATCCGCAATATATATTTAAATATGCTTACATATAAAATCTGCAATAGAGCGAAGCCACAAAAGTCAAAGCGCAATACAGCGAGGGATTACTGTACCAAAAAAATTTGGAAGATTAACCCTGAGAGAAGCCATATTGCTCTTCTGAATGTGGCAAAGGATTCTGTCAAGTGGCAGTTCTTACAAATCGTAGACATAAGGAAGGCAGAAGAGTGAAGGAATAAGTGATGTGAGCATGTAACCTCAACGACTCGTGTCTTAACGAGCATCATCTTCCTGTTGTGGGCATCTCGAGGAATTCTAAATGCGTCGTCTGCGACAGATCCTGGGTGTCTTGCTTCGCAGTCGCATCACCCATGAAACCATTCAGGCAAGATGTCAACAGCAACTAACTCTCGATGAACAAATCCTGCAGCAAAGGCTAAAGTGGTTTGGGCCACGTGTGCAGAACGGGCTACCACACAGACTCCTCTGAAGACAGAGAGACCCATCCGCCGGAGGATACAACAGACTGCACCCAAAAAAACATGGACTAAACAAGTACAGGAAGATCTGACAACTCGACCCAAACCAGGCCAAGAAAAGCATCAGGAAGCGAGTCCAGATTCCTGGGGGTCCAACCACCTCCTCCATCTACCAACTGGCCATCAGAGAGAGGGGGATTGTGCGTTTCATCACATAAGATTTAAACTTGTGTTCTGTCCTAAGAGCAAACTACTTTTGTAGTGTTCATAAAAAAGGATCCACAAAACAAATGTGCCATTGCACAATGGTGCCCACCATCCATCTCTGCATTAGAGATCTTAAGACAACAAGAAAATCTCCAATGTTGTGACAGAGCTGATTGAGAGTGAAACTTGGACCCGTCACACTGGAGAAGGTTGGACCACAAAATTTTAAGGAAGAAAGTGTCTATTGCTATCTTAACACGACAAATCCAGCAAGGCATCTGCCCCAAAATTTAGAATCTAGAACAGTCACTCCACTGTCCAGAGACAATTGACGCCAACAAAGATCTCTGACTGGACCAAGTGAACACGTAAGCCAAGATATATTTAAATAACATAAAAGAGAAAACGGAATTATGAAGAAGCTGGGACTGAGAAAAGAGGAGTGATTAAATGGCCCAGCAAATGGCCTTCCCTACGTGACGCTATGATGTGTATTGGTGATCTGCTTCATGCCAGTATTTTATTGTATGGAATGACATTAAGAGTTGTATCCTAGTAAAAATAAATAAAACATAAATAAATAATAATAATGCCTGTCGTCTTTACCCAGCTGGTGAAAATACACTCACCGGTGTGGAAATCATATTTGAACCCTGGTTTGGTGCACACCTACCTGTTAAAAAAAGGAAACCAGCTACATTACCTTTAGGGTTTGTGCCGAGTCTTTTGGTTTTGTTTTTAAAGGTTGAAGTTGCTATAAGTTTAAGCAATATATACAGTGGGTACGGAAAGTATTCAGACCCCCTTCAATTTTTCACTCTTTGTCATATTGCAGCCATTTGCTAAAATCATTTAAACTAATTTTTTCCCTCATTAATGTACACACAGCACCTCATATTGACAGACAAAAAAAAGAATTTTTGAAATTGTTGCAGATTTATTAAAAAAGAAAAACTGAAATATCACATGGTCCTAAGTATTCAGACCCTTTGCTCAGTATTTAGTAGAAGCACCCTATTGAGCTAATACAGCCAGGAGTCTTCTTGGGAAAGATGCAACAAGTTTTTCACACCTGGATTTGGGGATCCTCTGCCATTCGTCCTTGCAGATCCTCTCCAGTTCTGTCAGGTTGGATGGTAAACGTTGGTGGACAGCCATTTTTAGGTCTCTCCAGAGATGCTCAATTGGGTTTAAGTCAGGGCTCTGGCTGGGCCATTCAAGAACAGTCACAGAGTTGTTGTGAAGCCACTCCTTCGTTATTTTAGCTGTGTGCTTAGGGTCATTGTCTTGTTGGAAGGTAAACCTTCGGCCCAGTCTGAGGTCCTTAGCACTCTGGAGAAGGTTTTTGTCCAGGATATCCCTGTACTTGGCCGCATTCATCTTTCCCTCGATTGCAACCAGTCGTCCTGTCCCTGCAGCTGAAAAACACCCCCACAGCATGATGCTGCCACCACCATGTTTCACTGTGGGGACTGTATTGGACAAGTGATGAGCAGTGCCTGGTTGTCTCCACACATACCGCTTAGAATTAAGGCCAAAAAGTTCTATCTTGGTCTCATCAGACCAGAGAATCTTATTTCTCACCATCTCAGAGTCCTTCAGGTGTCTTTTAGCAAACTCCATGTGGGCTGTCATGTGTCTTGCACTGAGGAGTGGCTTCCGACACGCCACTCTGCCATAAAGCCCTGACTGGTGGAGGGCTGCAGTGATGGTTGACTTTCTACAACTTTCTCCCATCTCCTGACTGCATCTCTGGAGCTCAGCCAAAGTGATCTTTGGGTTCTTCTTTACCTCTCTCACCAAGGCTCTTCTCCCCCGGTAGCTCAGCTTGGCCAGACGGCCAGCTCTAGGAAGGGTTCTGGTCGTCCCAAACATCTTCCATTTAAGGATTATGGAGGCCACTGTGCTCTTGGGAACCTTAAGTGCAGCAGAATTTTTTTTGTAACCTTGGCCAGATCTGTGCCCTGCCACAATTCTGTCTCTGAGCTCTTCAGGCAGTTCCTTTGACCTCATGATTCTCATTTGCTCTGACATGCATTGTGAGCTGTAAGGTCTTATATAGACAGGTGTGTGGCTTTCCTAATCAAGTCCAATCAGTATAATCAAACACAGCTGGACTCTAATGAAGGTGATCTCAAGGATGATCAGAAGAAATGGAAAGCACCGGAGTTAAATATATGAGTGTCACAGCAAAGGGTCTGAATACTTAGGACCATGTGATATTTCAGTTTTTCTTTTTTAATAAATCTGCAACAATTTCAAAAATTCTTTTTTTTGTCTGTTAATATGGGGTGCTGTGTGTACATTAATGAGGAAAAAAAATAATTTAAATGATTTTAGCAAATGGCTGCAATATAACAGAGTGAAAAATTGAAGGGGGTCTGAATACTTTCCGTACCCACTATACATTTTAAAAGCACACGCAATTAAATGTCAAAGCAGAGTGCTTACTGAAAGCGGCTTCAAAAGTGGTAACCGGTGGCACTAATCAAGTCTTTAGCTAAGAATAAACTGCAGACGCTCTTGTGGCCAAGTGAGCGGACAGCCCTGTCAACTCTAAATAGGAACCTGTGGTAAGTAGAGGAAGAAGAGGAGTCTTCTGTCTGGAAGAAAGAAACTGCCACATCTGAGGAAGGGCACCATCGCACATACTGACCGATCTTCCAGTTAAAAATGGACTGCTGAGAAATGAGGTGCACAAGTCACTGAGTGGGGTCAGTTGAGACCATTCAAGGGTTATCACGGTTCTGCTGTATCCCATTAACAACTGAATGTAACCAGTCATGTTAAAGGTCTTGTGCTCATGGAATGAGTCGCTTGGAACTGTGATATAACTGAAGAGCATATAAAAGAGTGTGGTACCAAGGTCCTCCTTGTAACACTCGTGTGTCTCTGAGGAGTGCTGTCTCTTACATGCAAGACTTAGACAGGTAAGACTGGTGGATGTTTCCTCTTGCCTGAGTTCATTACCCCCAAACTACAGTCATATGAAAATGTTTGGCACCCCCTCTTAATTCTTGGGAGCTTTCAAAGTAGCAACTTCCTTTTAATATATGACATGCCTTATGGACACAGTAGTATTTCAGCAGTGACATTAAGTTTATTGGATTAACAGAAAATATGCAATATGCATCATAACAAAATTAGACAGGTGCATAAATGTGGGCCCCCCAACAGAGATATGACATCAATACTTAGTTGAGCCTCCTTTTGTAAATCTAACAGCCTCTAGACGCTGTCCTCCTATAGCCTTTGATGAGTGTCTGGATTCTGGATGGATGTCTTGTTGACCATTCTTCATACAAAATCTCTCCAGTTCAGTTCAATTTGAAGGCTGTCGAGCATGGACAGCCTGCTTCAAATCATCCCATAGATTTTCAATGATATTCAAGTCAGGGGACTGTGACGGCCATTCCAGAACATTGTACTTCTCCCTCTGCATGAATGCCTTTGCAGATTTCCAACTGTGTTTTGGGTCATTGTCTTGTTGGAATATCCATCCCCTGTGTAACTTCAACTTTGTGACTGATGCTTGAACATTATCCTGAAGAATTTGTTGATATTGGGTTGAATTCATCCGACCCTCGACTTTAACAAGTCCCTGAACTAGCCACACAGCCCCACAGCATGATAGAACCTCCACCAAATGTGACAGTAGGTAGCAGGTGTTTTTCTTGGAATGCGGTGTTCTTCTTCTGCCATGCAAAGCACTTTTTGTTATAACCAAATAACTCCATTTTTGTCTCATCAGTCCAAAGCACTTTGTTCCAAAATGAATCTGGCTTGTCTAAATGAGCATTGGCATACAACAAGCGACTCTGTTTGTGGCGTGAGTGCAGAAAGGGCTTCTTTCTCATCACCCTGCCATATAGATGTTCTTTGTGCAAATTGCGCTGAATTGTAGAACGATGTACAGACACACCATCTGCAGCAAGATGTTCTTGCAGGTCTTTGGAGGTGATCTGTGAGTTGTCTGTAACCATTCTCACAATCCTGCTCATATGCCGCTCCTGTATTTTTCTTGGTCTGCCAGACCTGCTGGGTTTAACAGCAACTGTGCCTGTGGCCTTCCATTTCCTGATTCCATTCCTTACAGTTGAACCTGACAGTTTAAACCTCTCAGGTGGCTTTTTGTAGCCTTCCCCTAAACCGTGAGACTCAACAATCTTTGTTTTCAGGGGCCTCATGTATAACGGCGTGCGTAGAACTCACACTATAACATGGCGTAAGCACAAAAGCGGGATTGTGCGTACGCACAGGAAAATCCAGATGCAGGAATCTGTGCGCACGTAAACTTTCACGTTCTTCCACTACATAAATCCCGATCGGCGTGAAAAGTAACGCACGTGCACGCGCCTTCTGTCCCGCCCCAACTCCTCCCAGAATTACGCCTCTTTCAATATGCAAATCAATATAAATAGCCTTCTGTGAAAAGACAATGGGAAAAGCACGGGGAAGATATAAGAATTTCAGTGAATACCAAGTGGAGGAAAAGGAAAAACATACTATTTGTTGGTTTAAACAGTGGTATAATCAACAAAAGAAAGTTGATCGAGTGACAGAGTGTCGGAGAAACTCGAAGGCTCAACTTCACAAACTCGCACAGTGCCCGAAATAAAAAAGAAATCACATATCAAAGTCGCTGTGAAAAGGCGAGTTGTAGCCCACCGTCTGAGTGTCATATGAAAGCTTATTAGGGTACAGACAAAAAAATAGGCACACAGTGGGAAAAAAGCACGAAATGTCAACTTTAATCTCGAAATTTCCACTTTAATCACGTAGTTTATTTTGCCATTAAAGTAGAACATCATAAACTTCATCTTAACATCGTTTATTTTACTAGTTTCTCAAGTAGCACATTAAATGCTTTGTTCTGTATTTGATCTTCTATGTGCTCTATGTGTGTGAATCACTACGTGCTTCCGTTCTTTCTCATTCTCCGACACAGAATCCATTACATTCGTGATATTACAGCTCTCTGAATAATTAAAATACTGAGATGTATACGTGATATCATTGTCATGATGATATGAATGAAAGCATGTTATTAAACATGGGAACACGGTGGCGCAGTGCTTGTTCATATCTCACGCAAGAGGCTTGCTGCGCCATGTGCGACCTTCGATGAAATAATTTATCACAGCAGTACTGTCTCTTTCAAACGTACTAACCTCCAATTCCTGTCCTTACTTTTCTTTCTCCAAATGACCAATCGCCACACAATCAGCTCTGTAATAGACGTTAAGCCATCTGTAAGCTTAGAACGCCGATTCTTCAAAACTTTTAAGGAACATTGAAATATCTTCGTAGTAAATGTTTAATTATTCAATCCGTCTATCTTTCCAGTGTTGCGTCAGCGCAAGAATACAACGCAATGCAGGAACAATCCCTGAGCTAGCTAGCGCTGCGGCACCGTGTCCTCACATGTTTAATTATTAACAATACAGATTATTTAAATGAAGTTAAAGTTTTATCTGTATAATATAATCAACATATTTTGCTGCATTTCATCTTAAAAATGAATACCGTCATCATATGTAAATACGCACTTTATAAAGTGGGGCAGGTTGTGCAATATTATAACTGTAGTGCAAGTTTACAGTGAGGTGATTGTACTTATAAGTAAACAGTTATATAAGGAGCACTTGATGGACTGATTGAGTGCGTTTAGAGTTCTTGGGATGAAACCTTTTCTAAACCGCGAAGTCCGTACTGGGAAGTCTCTATAAAGCGTTTTGCCATGGCTGAGGCAGCGTCTGCTTCCTGCTGTATACCGATATTTCAGCTGCTGCTGTGATTCCCCACTCAGATACAGTGATATAAATACTCCGAGTGGTGCAGTGAGAGTAATATGGAAAAAGATGATCTGCTGTGGCAACCCTTAACGGGAGCAGCTGAAAGAAGAAGAAGATGCAGTGTGGGTAACAACGCTAAAGCAGTTCTGGTATTTGGAATACTATGGCTATTCCCTGGACCATTATATTGCTGCAGGTTAATTACAATCAGATGCATTACACTAATAAACAATATGCAGTTAGTTTCAGTGTATTTATAAAGCAGCGTCAGGAATGTGGATCTAAGAAAGAAAGGGTGACCACACAAGAACAGTAGCACTGCTTTGACGCTGGGTGCCGCCAGTCTGCAAAACCGATCGGAGAAATTGCGTACGCCAAGGTATGAGTTACCGTGGAAATGTGCGTGGCTTTACGCCAAGTTTAGGTTTTATACATCGCGATTTGAGCGTGGAAACGTTTGTACGCAACATTTCTGTGCGTACGCACCGTTTATACATGAGGCCCCAGGTCTTTTGAGAGTTGCTTTGAGGATCCCATGCTGTCACTCTTCAGAGGAGAGTCAAAGGGAAGCACAACTTATAATTGACCACCTTAAATACCTTTATATCTCATGACTGGACACACCTGTCTATGAAGTTCAAGGCTTACTGAGCTCATCCAACCAATTTGGTGTTGTAAGTAATCAGCATTGAGCAGTGACAGGCATTCAAATCAGCACAATGACAAGGGGACCCACATTTGTGCACAGCCAGTTTTTCACATTTGATTTAATTTCATACAACTAAATACTGCGTCACTAAAAACTTTGGAAAACACCGCAGTACTCAGATGTTCCTAGGAAATGAAAAACATACCACACTTATCTTTTATGTTGAAAGGAGAGTCAATTATTATGCAGGCTAAGAGGGGGTCCCAAACTTTTTATATGACTGTATACAAAGAGAAAGGGGGTCACCCAGTGAGAGTGGATGTGGAGAAGTGCAGACGCAGTACCTCTGCAGAGCAAAATCTACAGACGCAGCTTTGTTAAAAAATAAATGGCAT
Organism: Erpetoichthys calabaricus; assembly: GCF_900747795.2. Lineage (NCBI taxonomy): Eukaryota > Metazoa > Chordata > Cladistia > Polypteriformes > Polypteridae > Erpetoichthys > Erpetoichthys calabaricus. Next base: position 353,843,364 of record NC_041394.2, on the reverse strand, counting down.
TTGAGAGTGCTAATAACTCTGGAAAGTTGGGCAGCCTGATGAATGAAGAGAATGAGAGAGAGAAGGTTGGATGATGTGGAGATAGTGAATCAGGAAGTGCAACGTATTAGCAAGGAGGAAGTAAAAACAGCTATGAAGAGGATGAAGAATGGAAAGGCTGTTGGTCCAGATGACATACCTGTTGAAGCATGGATGTGTTTAGGAGAGATGGCAGTGGAGTTTTTAACCAGATTGTTTAATGGAATCTTGGAAAGGGAGAGGATGCCTGAGGAGTGAAGAAGAAGTGTACTGGTGCTGATATTTAAGAATAAGGGGGATGTGCAGGACTGCAGTAACTACAGAGGGAAAAAATTGATGAGCCACAGCATGAAGTTATGGAAAAGAGTAGTGGAAGCTCAGTTAAGACGCGAGGTGATGATTAGTGAGCAGCAGTGTGGTTTCATGCCAGGAAAGAGCAACACAGATGTGATGTTTGCTCTGAGGGTGTTGATGGAGAAGTTTAGAGAAAGCCAGAAGGAGTTGCATTGCGTCTTTGTGGACCTGCAGAAAGCATATGATAGGGTGCCTCGAGAGGAGTTGTGGTATTATATGAGGAGGTCAGGAGTGGCAGAGAAGTACATAAGAGTTGTACAGGATATGTATGAGGGAAGTGTGACAGTGGTGAGGTCTGTGGTAGGAGTGAGGGATACATTCAAGTTGGAGGTGGGATTACATCAGGGATCGGCTCTGTGCCCTTTCTTATTTGCAATGGTGATGGACAGGTTGACAGACGAGATTAGACAGGAGTCCCCGTGGACTATGATGTTTGCTGATGACATTGTGATCTGTAGTAAGAGTAGGGAGCAGGTTGAGGAGACCCTGAAGAGGTGGAGATATGCTCTAGAGAGGAGAGGAATGAAGGTCAGTATGAACAAGACAGGATACATGTGTGTAAATGAGAGGGAGGTCAGTGGAATGGTGAGGATGCAGGGAGTAGAGTTGGTAAAGGTGGATGAGTTTAAATACTTGGGATCAACAGTACAGAGGAATGGGGATTGTGGAAGAGAGGTGAAAAAGAGAGTGCAGACAGGGTGGAATGGGTGAAGAAAAGTGTCAGGAGTGATTTCTGACAGACGGGTATCAGCAAGAGTGAAAGGGAAGGTCTACAGGACGGTAGTGAGACCAGCTATGTTATATGGGTTGGAGACGGTGGCACTGACCAGAAAGCAGGAGACAGAGCTGGAGGTGGCAGAGTTAAAGATGCTAAGATTTGCATTGGGTGTGACGAGGATGGGCAGGATTAGAAATGAGGACATTAGAGGGTCAGCTCAGGTGGGCCAGTTGGGAGACAACATCAGAGTTGCGAGATTGCATTGGTTTGGACATGTGCAGAGGAGAGATGCTGAGTATATTGAGAGAAGGATGCTAAGGACAGAGCTGCCAGGCAAGAGGAAAAGAGGAAGGCCTAAGAGAAGATTTATGGATGTGGTGAGAGAGGACATGCAGGTGATGGATGTAACAGAATAAGATGTAGAGGACAGAAAAATATGGAAGAAGATGACACGCTGTGGCAACCCCTAACACAGTGGTTCTCAATATGTGGGGCAGGCCCCCCCTAGTGGGGCACGAAGTAACAAAAAGGTGGGTGCGAAGATGTGAAATTAAGAAAACAAGAATCAAAAATATGAAAAATACGTTTATTGAAACCAAAACAAATTAACTTAAACTGCATTCTGATACTAGAAAAATAAATAGAGTTAGATAAATGTCGATAAAAGTTAAGTAGGTATAATAAAATATGCATCTATGATATATCATTAAAAAAGAACAAATTGGTATTAGTGGGCTTATTTCAAAAAAAGTTAGGGGTGGGGGGCGATTAAAACTGTTATGAACAGTCGGGTCGCAGATACTTAAAGGTTGAGAAACGCTGCGGCCTAACAGGAGCAGCTGAAAGAAGAACAACTCTGGCCAGGTATTGTGTGGACATTTTAATATATTCAGAAGGCGCTGAACAAGTTTCATTAGACAGGGACGAGTCACTAAAAATATGAGCTGGCATCAATAGTAGGATTTAAAACTGCATATATTAAAACATAACATCGGCTAGAATGTCCCATAAACAGAGATTCCTTAATACACGGCGTGATTGAAATAGGCAAACTTTCAATTGTACTCATTTTATTTAAATGGGCATTTCCCTGTGCTGGTCATACATTAAATTGGTCATCATCTTAAAAGAATACCGCACTCAAAAGAAGATATTTCTATGTTATCACTGTGATGAAAGGACAGTGGCGAAATGAGAGTTTAAATAATCTCGAGTCCCGGCGCGCGCTAACTTCGAGCGGGAGCACGTGTGAGCGAGCACGCGCAGCTCCGAGGCTGACTGCGCATTCCCGTGCAAACGCGAGCGGATGCTGCATTCACATCTCAGAGCAGAGCGAGGACGGCGCTAGCATCCAATCGCGGCTGTAGAGGGAGCACGCACGGCGTGGTGGGGGATAGGAAAACAATGAGGAGAGGGCAGGAATGAAAGGGAACAGCGTCGGTGTAATATGAGCAGGGCGGACGAGAAAGCGTGATCTCAAAATGGGGGGTGGTGTGCGCTCCTGCTGAGCATAGAGATGGGAACATAATACCAAAGCGTGGAAGCTTGTGTCAGTCAATCTGAAGAAGCTTAGTGAGTCGGATAACCGTGTCGGAGCTTGGGTAAAAACACCGCTATCACGTGACCAGTGACGTTAGAAGCTTCGAACGTCATCAGTGCTTCACAGCGCGCTTTATTGGTTTGACGGCGTTTCATCGGTTTGGCAGCTGTGGCGCTAAATTAAAAGGTAGCCTGTATAAAATCCATCATTCTCATTCAAAGGTGCTGGGTTGTGAGCGATTTGGAGATTTTTGCTGATAGATGGCGACTAACAGCGGGAAATGGCGTTCAAAAGTTAAATACCGGTAGTATAAATGAACGAGGACCTTAGCAGAATAAAACGAACAGGGACTTTTCTGAATTCTACTGGTGATATGAGGCTGAAGTGGCGCTTCACTTGTTCGCTTGCTCTTGAGATGCTTGCCTTGACCTCAGTTAACCACCAGATGTCGCTGTTCATACTGGGGTGACGCGTCAAAGCTTCGAATCTTTTTCGGCACAAATAGAAAGAAAACCTCAAAGCTTCACGGGGCTTCATTTTCTCATCACTAGCTGAGCATCCTAAAGAAGCAACAAGGACCCAAGCTGGCTTATAAAGGGCTGTCTGCGCATGTTGGTGGAAGTCTCCTCTTGTTAAGGAATCCGTTAAAGATAAGCCGAGGAGACTTTAGTTTTTAAGGAAACGCGTCAAGGCTCACACTTCTTTTTTTAAACACAATGTTTGCCTTTAATTTCGTTTCCATGGAATATTTTAACCTGCACTTGGATTTTATGGATTCTTTATTGAAGATCTTTGATACAGTGGTGTTTGGAGATTTTTTTTTTTGCTTTGCTTGTGATTCACTTTGCACCGACCACTGACTGGCCATGTGTGTCCTCATACGCCCGGCACCTCCCCGGGTACGGTTTGGGGTTCAAGTGGCTCCCGATAGCAACTAGGGAGTGTGAACCTGACCTGGATTTTCACAATCACAATTAGTTTGTAGTAATGGCAGAGAAAGTGTTTCCCCCTCAGTTATTGTCCAGGAGCCTTGTCTTCAGTTGAAAAGCGGGAGAAGGCTTCATGATTATGGACTAGATTCATGTTCTGGGGTTATTTATTTAGCAATATTTTAGAAAAAAATACAAGTGTTTTTTTTGCACAGCCAGATAAATGACATGTGAATGATGTAACACGAGAGTGGTGGAGGTTTTATTATTTGCTGTTGTTCCTCATTGGCTCCCATTTGTAGCAAGAAGGTAATTTTGTGCCAATTTAATCTGTGACATTTTTTTTTCAAAGCTGTGCAATTCAGCTGAAAGAGAAAGACAGTCAGAGAGAGAGGGACAAATGACAACTGCAAGGTGCAGGCAAGAGAGATGGGCAGAAAACGTGTGAAGGACACACAAACAGGTTCTTTTATAAAGTGCTGATGTCTGCTTGCCCACTGTGTTGTAAAGTCTGCGATACAAGATGAGATCAGGTGAAGATGCTATTTGGGCTCAGTCCAGAAATAAACAGCCCACCCCCATCTCTGACAAGAATTCTATGAATGGAGGGCTGTGAACGACAAGGATCCCACACGAAGTGTGAAAGACCTCCATGACGTCAATATTCCTACCCGCTGGGACATCTGGTTGTCAGCATTCTCCCACTTGGCTATGATGGCCCTTGGTTTCACTCCTACCTGCACGTATACATTGTAATGTTTTCTATTCAATCAAGTTAAACGTGAATATCGCCACTTTTTGTACCCTTTTTTCTCTTGTAATTATTTCCACCATGGTTACAAAAAGGATGGCATTGGCTTTAGTCTGTTCTGAATCAAGAAACACATCTCGCCGAGCGAGAGAGAGGCCCCTGATGGATACACCATTGTATCATTAATTGTTATCTCCAGGACAACATGTTTGTCAACCATCATTACCAACTACAGTGGGAATAGAAAAGAACCCCCCCCCCCCCTTCGAAATATTCCCCTTTTTTTTGCTTTACAGCCTTAAATGAAAACACACAAACCAATATTTCTTCCCAGCTTTACTTCCTCAATACAACCTCTAAAATCCAAGTGAAAGATATCACAGCTACAGTTCAGAAGAATGATAACAAATCAAAAACAAGAAATCCTGAGGTGAATAAAGGATCAGCCCCCCAATGTTAATGGCATTTTCTTGGACCCCCTTGTGCTTTAATGACAGCCTTGAGTCTGTTGATTCTTCTCTATCAGCTTTGCACATCTAGATTGAGCCCACTCAATATTTTCCCCCCACTCTTCTTTACAGTTTAACTGTTCAAGTTCGGTCACATTGGATGGTGAGCGTTGGTGGTCTGCTATCTTCAGATCTTTCCACAGATTTTCATTGTGATTTAGGTCTGGGCTCTGACTGGCACACCAGAACATTCACTTTTTTCTCCTTCAGCCACTGTGTGGTCCATTTTGCTGTGTGCTTCGGGTCGTTGTCGTGTTGAAAGGTGAACATTCTGCCCATCTTCAATTTTCTGGCAGAGGGTAGCAGGTTTTCCTCCAGAATTTGATGGTATTTTGCCCCATCCATTTTTCCTTCTTCCATAACGAGAGCCCCAGGCCCCCCACAACAGGATGCTGCCCCCTCCATGCTTAACTGTAGATTTGGTGTGTTGTGGATGGTGAGCTGCGTTGGTGGACTGTTTGGTATTGAGGGCAAATAGTTAGATTTTGGTCTCCTCTGACCATAAGACCTTTTTTCCACTTGGCATCAGAATCTTCAAGGTGCATTCTGGGAAAGATCAAACGAGCCTTAATGTGGCCTTTCTTGAGAAGTGCAACCCTCCCAAACAAGCCACCATTGTGGAGCTCTTGTGAAATTGTTGTCACACGCACACCATTAATGACCACTCATTGCCATCAAATCTTGTAACTCCTTCAAAGTGGCCATTGGCCTCTTGGTAACCTCTCCTACCAGTTTCCTCCTTGCTCTTCCATCCAGTTTGGAGGGTCCGCCTAGTATCAAATGCCACTTCTTAATGATGGACTTTACTGGGCTTCTTCGGATTGATAAAGCCTTTGAGATTTTTTGTCTCCATCTCCTAACATCCAAGTGAAAGTCCACAACTCTCACTCATCCTAGTGTAGTCCACAGCTCTAACCCTGAGATCTTTTGAAAGTGGCTGGCCACCCCTAGTCAGTTGTTTGCTGACAGTTGCACTACCAAGTAAGGGGATGAATGCTCCAGGAACAGCTTCACTAATCACACGCATTACAACTGATCACAGGTGGAAGGAAGCCAGGAACCGCAATGGAAATGCTGGGCACTGACATCTGATTGAGTTTAGGAGGGGGTGATCTTTTATTCATCTCAGTAGGTCAAATTCTTCTGAACTGTAGCTGTGATATCTTTCACTTGGATTTTAGAGGTTGTATTGAGGAAGTAAAGCTGGAAAAAATATTGGGTTGTATGTTTTCATTTAAGGCTATAAAGCAAAATAAATGGCAATATTTCAAAGAGGGGACTCTTATCCCATGTACAGTGGGTATAGAAAAAAAGTGGTTTTGGGAGGGGTTTTCCTTTAAACACAAGAAACAGCAGGAACTCTTAGGTACAAACATTTACAAGAGATGAATAGTTTTAGATTAGGTATTCTGATCAGCTCCTTGCCTGATGTTCTCTGCTGCTCTCTTCACTCCCACTTCTGTCTCTGCACGGTTGTCCAGTAGCTGCAAGGATCCTGTTCAAAACTCTTTTCTGGAGCCGTGGTTCTCTGAATGGCTCTGCTGCTCCATATCTCCAATTCTGTGGTTTAAGCATACGTCCCTTCAAGAAGTCTCCATTCTAATTCCGCTGACCATCCCTCCTCACGTCAGACATGCCAGGACTGAATGATTTTTCTCCATTCTTGCTCCAGTGCTGTGGAATGATCTCCCCCCTTTTAGTTATTTGAACTGCACCCCATTTACTTGCCTTTTTATGAAATGTTTTGGATCTCCCAGCTTTCCTCTTCTACAGGATGGCCGCTGTTGTACTAACAAAAGAGTTGAGACCCCTTATCCAAGGTGACTTACAAAGCAAATTATAAAACTGACTAGAAGGTGAAGCATCAAGAGGTACCAAGAATGACCAAAAAACCGAGCAAGAGGGAGAACAACAACCACCACCCAGATATACCTGCCACTGGACTATGCCACAAATCCGTACCCTAAACTCTTTATTAGTACAACAGCAGCCATCTTGTAGGACAGAAAAGCTGAGCAGATCCAAAATATTTCATGAAGAGGCAAGTAAATGGGGCGCAGTTCAAATAACCAAAAGGGAGATCATTTCACAGCACTGGAGCAAGAATGGAGAGAAATCGTCCCATCCTAGCATGTCTGTTGAGAGGAGTGGTGGTTAGCAGATGGGCAGAAGTAGAATGGAGACTTCTTGAAGGGACATATGGATACACCACAGAAGTGGAGATATGGAGCAGCTGAGCCATTCAGAGAAACATGGGCACTGAAAAGAGTTTTGAACAGGATCCTTGCAGCTCCTGGAATCCAATGGAGAGAGTGAAGCAGAGAAGTAAGCAGGAGTGAAACAAGCAACAGAGAACATCAGCCAAGGAGCTGATGAGGTCTGATGGCAGCTGAAGGAAGTCCTGCCAGAAGAGAACCAGAGCCTGAACAGAGAATTGCATGGCAATTAGTGAGGAATTTTATGAAAAAAGAAACAGCAGGGTCAGTGAAGATGCAGTACACGTTTGATGAATGAAACCAAGAGGTTCAGAGTCACGCCGAGTTGCCTAATTGTTTTTAAGGGTGATGCTTAGAGTCAAATCTGACTGTCAACAGTTAGGTTTATGGTGATGATTGTTCATCCATGATCAGACGGCAGAGAGACAGCCGGAGCTGAAACCTGTGGGTAATAAGAGGGATATGACAGGAAGATCTACACACCATCAGCATAGAGGTAGTGGTAGGAGAAGCCATGAGAAAATTACCCAAGGAACAATTGTAGAGAGAAATGAGAAGTGGACCCAGTGCTGAAACTTTCTTCAGGTGTGCCTCAAAGGATATGTGGAGGAGACAAGGAGTTAGACCAAGAGCCACGAAAGGATCAGTTCAAGAGGTAGGACCAAAGCAGAACCACAGAGTTTATCAAGGGAAGAGATAAGCCGAGCGGGGTTGGAGGGCTAGAAAGCCAAATAGAAGGCCAAAGGAGAGAGAAGCAGCTGGAGCAGATTTAAGAGCACAAGAAGTGCAGCCTCCATTGAGTGACCCAGTGGTCTTCCAGATTGAAGTGGATCAGGCAGATTGTTGCCGGACAGAAATGAACCCATATCAGTTAAGAGTTATAAAATGAAATGCAAAGTGACCAAGAGGCAGATGTTATTACTAAGTGTTACAGAATCACCTGCTGAATGCTTTTTAGAAAGGGAGGACGCAACAGAAAGACAAGCAATGACACATGAAATGGAAATATCTGCCCTGACAAGAAGAAGACAACAACAGCAAAAGGTTCATCTGAAAGGACAAAAAAAAGTGGCAAGTAGGAACACCTGTGACGAGAGCCTGAAGCGTGTCAGGTCCGCACCTACCTTAGTCACCCACACATCTTCCCACTTGAAGAAGCGATCTTGTGAGTGCAGTGAGCGAGAGGATGAACGTTTGAGTTTAGCAGCCCATTGGTGTGGCCGGTGGTGGTACGGGAAACAAATGCAAAAACGTAAATACTACTACTAATAATAGACTTTGTCTAGACAAACACATTTGAGTTTAGAGACAAGTCACTCGTATCGAAAGACTGAGCAGCAGTGGACCAAAGCTGAAATGAAGCTTTAAATACTGCCATGTGTTGGAGTAACCTGGGTCTTGAATACACAATAAAGCAGAGTTTAATCAATACCTGCAGGAAGACCAAAGCCTTGGACAGGATTGCCAGTTTATTACAGGGCCCACTGACACAGTGCCAATGGAACTGCCAACTTGTATGTCTCTGGCAAAGTGGGAAGAAAACCACAGTACCTGGAGGGAAAAGCTAAGAAACTTGGGAGAACATGCCGAGCGCACAGAAACAACACGCATGTGCAGACTCGAGTGAAGTTTAACATCAGATGGGCTCAGTACAATGTCATGTCTCCACGGAAAGTCTGACAATAATACAACACCAATCCAACACACACACACACACAGGTAGGGTCCTGGTCTACTGTACACGAGGTTGCAGATATCCCATTACATTAGTGCTCTTGCCAGTTGTCCTTTCTTCTCGACTTGATGTTTTCTTGGAAGAAGTAAATGGATAGGACTGGCGAGCTTTGTTGGGCTGAATGGCCTGTTCTCGTCTAGAGTGTTCTAATTTCTTCTCTATTGGTCTACTTGTTTAAATTCTCGGATCTGCTGCTTAGCAAGTCGTCCGACTCCCATCAACACACAAGGTAAGGAAGTATCTTGACTTGCCTCAACTTTTGTTGAATAACTAGGGACGGGATGTCACAGCATGCCACAGTCTGTGTCGTAGCTTCATTACCACGTAACGGGTGACGTCTAAGCTTCGAATGTCCCTGAAGCTCCCGCAGCGCTCAGACTGCTTTAAAGCTTTGTGCTGTCCAACATGCTATGGAAGAGAATGTGAAACACCACCTGCCTTTCATACAGGTAGGATACTGAAGTAAACATGCAGTCCAGAAGTGTGCAAATTGCTATTCGACGATAAAGTAAATCCCATGCCATACTATGCGTCTGTACTGAAATTTACAAATGTGCCATCAGTACTCCAGTGTAGCCAACTGTCGGCACATTTCTTCACACCCCAGTGCCCAGTTCCACAAGCACATTCCCTAAAACCTGTTAGGATTCTCTTTGCCCCTTGATGTGATCATTCCATATAAACTGATGGGAAACATTTTAATCTTTCACATGACCTCACAGCGAACATCCCTCGACATGAAGTTGTCACACAATTGTAATTCAGTGGTGGCTTAAACTGCATTGTTGGGTCGCGGCGCTGCTCGCTGGCTCTCAGTTCTCATTGCAATCATAACAGCGCTGCCCAGTTCCATCAGCCTGGAAATGAGTCGCCAGCAGAATGAGTTGGCATCCCATCATTCACCTGTGCAGCTTCAGTAGGGAAGCCTGCCAAAGTCACATATGAATTAAAATCTACTGTCTAGTGTGTGCTTGGTGTATTTGTGTGTGTGTCCTGCGGTGGGTTGGCACCCTGCCCGGGATTGGTTCCTGCCTTGTGCCCTGTGTTGGCTGGGATTGGCTCCAGCAGTCCCACGTGACCGTGTGTTCGGATTCAGCGGGTTAGAGAATGGATGGATGTGACAACAGTGGGCCATCATTGTAAGGACTGTGAGCTACCGGAAAGAGTGGCGGAAACAATGAGAGGGACTGAGCACAGGTGAGCACTCATACGGTGCTGCAATATTCAGAATGGCAACAAATTACATGAGTTGGACAACACGTTTAAACGTTGTTGTACAAAACTGCCGCCTATACTAACATGTCCATTTATTGCCTGATTTTAATGGCAACACAATAAGATCAAAACGAACACACACAACCAACAAGAGCTCCTATGTGCGCTTCCCTCCACTGTCCACCTCGAGCTCAGGGCTGTAATAATTTCTTTAAACCACCAGATGTCACTATTTTTGAAGGTTCACAACTTTAAAAAAAAAAAAAAAAACAAATTTGCAGAATCGCCAAGAAGCTTCACTATGATAAATGACTCGAGCTTTAATAACGCTATTAGAGATCTTGGGTTAGCATCAGTTATTTTACTTTATTTGGATGCTGGGATTAACGTGTTGTGTGAGCCCTCCAGGCAGGCATTCTGGATTTGTTCCATCAAAGTACCAGTCAATGATCTGTTCTTCATCTCCACATGACCCCTGGATTGTGTCCACTTCTCTTAATTTATTACTCGAGTGAAGCTATTGTGTCCTTGACTGTCACATTTCGGGGGGGAGCCAGCGACACTGTTCATCGAGGCTACGACACTGTTCATCGAGGCTAACACCACATTGGAGGTCTTCTCCCTTTTGCACTATTGCTATCGCCATCACCTACCCTAGTGCCGGGACAAAGGGTGGACACCTTTAATTCCGGGGAACAAGGGTCCAGTATGAATTGAAATCTTTTTCAAAACTACAAGGTTAGTTTTATCTTGATGAGATTGTGCATGGATCTTGAAAATAAATGAAGCTTCCCCCACCCACATGAAAGCTACTCATAGATTTGAGTATTTACTCCTTTCCTCCATTTCTTCCTTCTTCACCCACCAACTTACTCCTTCTCTCCCGTATGAACCGCAGAGTGTCTTTTAAGGCTGATCATGTGTGCAAATTGTTTGCCGCATTCAGAACAGCAAAAGGGTTTCTCTCCGGTGTGAATTCTCGTGTGGCTCTGAAGATGGCTCATTCGCAAAAATTTCTTGCCGCATTCATTGCAGCAATATGGCTTCTCTTCGTTGTGAATTCTAATGTGTCTCCAGAGGTGACTCCTGTGACAGAATCCTCGCCCACATTCCGAACAGGAATATGGTCGCTCCTTAGTGTGAGTTCTAATGTGCACCCGAAGATTACTCCTGCGGGAGAACTGTTTGCCACATTCAGAGCAGCAATATGGCTTCTCCCCAGTGTGAATTCTTGTGTGCCTCTGTAGAGTACTCCTGTGGGAGAACTGTTTGCCACACTGCAAACAGCAATATGGCTTCTCTCCCGTGTGAATTCTCGCGTGTCTCTGAAGCGTCGTACTGTCGCAGAAGTGTTTGCCACATTCCAAACAGCAATACGGCTTCTCGCCTGTGTGAACTCTTTGATGGCTCTGAAGACTGGTGGTTCGTGAGAATCTCTTGCCACATTCCGAACAGCAGTATGGCTTCTCTCCGGTGTGAATGATTTTGTGACGGTGAAGATGGCTCCTCTGGGAGAAACTTTTGCCGCATTCAGAACAGCTGTAGAGCTTTTCACGGGGTTCTCCGGTGTGAATTTTTGTGTGTCTCTGCAGATTGCTCATTCGCGAGAATGGTTTGCCACATTCATTACAGCAATATGGCTTCAATCCGGTGTGAATTTTAATGTGTCTCAGCAGGGTGCTCCTGTCAAAAAACTGCTTGCCACACTCAGAACAGCAGTGAGGTTTGCCTCCTGTGTGAAGTTTAAAAAGAAACATAAAAGATTAGTTTTCAACCCTCTGCCCTATAAAACTCATTTAGAATTACAAGTTTAAATAAATGCTTGCTATGGCTATAGATACATTTTAAAAGCATAAGCAATTGTAAAAATGAAGTTGCACATGGAAAGACATTCACCTTGCTTTTTGTATTACAACTACTCACCACTTGAGCACAATTGCTGTAGGCAAGAGGTTCAAACAGCAACATAAAAACAGATCACATGTAAGAGACCCAATCGACAAGATTATTGGTCACATGCTCTTAATGACAGTACAAAACTAAAAAGAATCAGTTTACCATCATACAATACATAAAAAGGGAGGGTCTGTCTGACACATGATTACGCATGGACTACTTGAGCTAGAACCTCAAATCAGTCTCATGACCAGATACATCCTGAAGATCCAAACGATCTGAGGTAATGGAACCCTCGGCAAGGTGACCTATCCTCATGTGTTTGTTACATCTAAAGGATCAAGAACGTGACAAGGCAGAAAGAAAACAAAAGAGCAGAGACACATTCTGAGCGTCAAACAAACCGCAGAAGCCCATTACCTAACGATGAACACCCTACTAGGAAGAAGAATAAGAGCAGAGCCACCTGCTGAAAGTCAGCCACATCACAGAAGGTGATTAAATGACAAAGAGCGAGAAAGAATAACGTGGAAGAAAAATTAGTCTTAGGGGGTGTGAGAGATGGCCAGCCAGTTCAACCCACCCGGGACACCCCTAAAATGGAAGGATAGGGGACTACTACTACTTTTGGACACTGCCTACCCCAAGATGCTAGATGGCGATTTCCCTGCAGCATAGCAGTGCCCCGGAGTCCTGCAGGGCATCATGGGATCTGGAATTCAGCTTAACAGCCCTGCTGGGGCACTATGGGGATTTCTAATTTCTGCATAGCCTGGAAAGCGTTTTAACACGCAGTATATGTGTGGAGCAGGATGCTTATCTAAACTGTTACTTGCTGTTGTTATGCCATTAACTCAATAGTTAAAATGACAAAAAGGCTTTGTAACATTTGGGGCCAAATAGCTGCAATGGTCCGTGTGTTGTAATTGACGGCCATTAGCTCAACCCCACTGGGTCACGGCCGAGACTGAAGGATGGGGGAAGGCAGTTTTTTTAGGACACTGCCTCCCTCAAGACGCTAGATGGCAGCTTCCCTGGACTGCAACGGTGCCCCGGATTCCTGCAGGGCACTATGGGACATGGAGTTAAATACCACAGCCCTGCTGGGTGCCGTGGTTGCTACCAGAGAACCTGGGGAGTCATGTCTCACCCATAGCCCGGAAGTCATGGGGACAAAAGCCCAGAATTATATCCGGGCTGAAGAAAATGGACTATTCAAAAGGTGGAGGTGGAAAAATCTTGCTGGAAGGTGTGTAGGAGTGATATATAGAGAGAACTGCGATTATTATATGCATCTCGTCATGAAAATGATATCAAGTATTTATCTTCGTATTCTAAATGTTCAGAGAGCAGGAATATCATGAAGTGAATGTATTTTGTGCTGCGACTGCAACCTGCGGCTCCTCTTAGTGTGGAGGAAGTCAGTTTTAGAAGCACGTAGCGATTAACAACTGGGTCGGGGAACACTTAACACAAAGCATTTAATGTGCTACATTAACTTATGACGGACTTTGAGAAAATATAATAAATTAAACATTGATTTTAAGATGAAGTTTTTGAAATTATGCTTTAATGACAAAATAAACTAAGAGAATAAAGCAAACATGTTGACTTTAATCGCAACATAGATGGCAAAAATAAAGCAGAAATGTCGATTTTAAAGGGGGTGGGGGGGTATCACAAAATGACATCCACAGGATGGATGAAATGTGTATTTCAGTAAAACAAACAAAAGACTTGCTACTGCATGCCCTTTACTGGTTTTTATTAACCAAAATTAGTTAAAAAACGCATTCTGTTGGACTAAAATCTTGAAATGCCTCTCCGAGGGCCTCAGAGTCACACTGCCTTCTAACCCACTAACAGCTGTGTTCAGTGGGCTCACAGAGGGTCTTAAAGTGGAGAAGAACAAACAAACTGATTGCCTTTAACACAATATTGGCACATAGGATTCTTCCAGTTGAGCACGATAAGTCTAAATCATCTCTTTTAAGTCAGTGGGTAACTGATGTTATGTAGTATTTGAAATTGGAAAAAACTAAATTCTCTCTTAGAGGATCTGTGCAGAACTTTTTCAAAACCTGGCAGGATCTGATCAATAATATTTTAGAATAAGCATTTAAAATTGAGGAAGTGGAATCTCTCCCCTTTTTTTTTTTAAATTCTATTTTATTCATTTACTTATTTACATATTTTACTCTGTTGGCCTAGCTTTCTTTCTCCTGGGTGGGAGTTGATATTTTCGTACCTAGTTATGTTAAACTTGACTTGTTTGTAAATGGAATGTTATTTGGTTTTAATAAAAATCAATAAAATGCATTCTGCCTTCATCCTTGAAAGTCAAAATTGAAATATAATCCAAGTTAACCACACCATTGAAGGTCTGGGCTTCCCAATGAGCTACAGCTAACCCATGTAGCTTTTATAGGAACTAGACTGTTTATTTGCACTGCCTCCATCTCAAATGAAGATTAAGAAAAAAACAAAAATCTGAGCTCTAGAAGGTTGGTGTAATTCATGTAAGATGTTTCATCCAAATCAAAAATGAGGATGTAAGACCTCTGTTGAATTAGAACGGAACGGCCTATGAAGAGCGTTTCTCGGGCAGAAATACACACCACCACAATCCAAAACCTCAACCTCATGGTGGAGGGAGCAGCACAGTGTGGCCTTAACACTAGAATTACCAAAGCCTATGAAAAAACTAAATCCAGCCCACCTTAAATCCCTTTGCACTTCTCCGTCAGCATCTTTTGTCTTGTAAGTGTGCCGATCAAGACAAGCAGCCTGCTATTCCATCCCCCCACCACCGCAGAATGGCCACAAAGTTCTCCCAGTTCCAGCCTTGATTATCTGGGAGTGAAGTGCTGGAGTTTTAGAATGGAAATAATAGATCATTATTTAGAACACATGCATTTCATGTGTGCACCATTTCTACAATAATCTGTGTAAACACATCGTTAAAACAAACGTTTTTCATATTTTAGTAATAAATGACAAAACGTACACAAAGATCAAATAAACACTTTCACAAAAGGTTCAAGGACGATACAACAGCTTCTGTGGCACAGTGGTAAGAATTGCTGACTTATAATCAAGAGTCCCCGGTTCAATCCGGACTGCCTCGTATATTCACCGTTTTGAGTCGTGAGCTGCTCTTATTGTTAAGGTATCCTTCAATAAGAGTGTGCACAAAAAGGGTGACGTCAGTTGGGCGAGGTCGCCCTTTTGAAGCGCGCCCTTATTGAATAGAACCTATTGTTAATATTATACAGTACACACATTCATTTGGTTTCCGTCTGTAATGACCAGCGTACATTTATAGAACTTATAAAAAGTTAGCGTTTTTTTATCACTTTTATTCTCTCAGTCACGATCACGATACATACTACCACCCCCCCAGGGATCTGACGCTGTTAGTTGTTATATGAAACTGGGAATAACTGTAGATGAGAGTGGAGGTTTGAGAAAAAAGAACTGGAAATTCTCTGATCTGGATGGATAAAAGCTGACACACAAACGCTGGTGAATCAGCTTTCTTCGTATCTCACCGTCACTTGATTTTTTTTTTTTTTTTCTTTTCAGTTTTATTGAGTGTTTCTGCTCATGTTGAATTAGTATGCGCCTTATGGTGTATGATGGCAAAGCCGCACTGACAAAAAAAAAAACAGAGACATAGGTATATATGATATTTAGAATAACTCATTTTATGACCTGTATTGTACATTTCGGAAAACATTGTGGCATTGATGCAACGTTATTCATATTATTCATATTCATTCGCATAACATCTTGCGGTTTGTAATCAGTGACCGCGTGTTTTTTTTTTTCCCCCGATCTTGCCCGTCCCCACATGTTGCTGTTTCTTTTGTACTCCAGGACATGCAGAGGAAAGAATAGTACAGAGAGGTCACTTCAGCACTATATGCAATCATCAGATTCAAATGTTAACAGTTCACACACATGCAAGGACCGTCTTTTCTACGTTTACGACAAGTGTACCCGTTGCAATGTACACACTTCTCTCTGTGTGTTCCTATTACACTGTGGTTCCTATTACACTGAAGGGGTGCCTGACGCTCACTCAGTTTGCTTTCCTGGGGGAAGCGGATGCCTTTGAACAGAAGCTCGTCGGTGTTGCATCCTCATCACCTTTTCTTGTAAGAAGTGATGACGAAGTTCCTCCGCAACGTGAGCCACGAACGCTCTTCTGTTCTCAGTGGCCCCCGTACTTGCCTTGCACAGTACATGTGCGTTGATCGATGCTAAGTCGAGCGTGTTATAGCACAAGCAACCGGCCACCCGTGTGCTCCTGCTCGCGCTGAATAAGCTCACGCCTTCTGGTGCAGGACGTCAACGCAGCACCAGGCACAAAAGAAAGACAATATATGTGACATTTTGAAGAAATCATTTTATGACCCGAATAGTACCAATCAGAAAACATCATCGCACTAATGCAATATTATTTGAAAACGAACAGCATCAGATCGGGTTTAAATTTATGCTGGCACTGTTAGTTAGGGTCAGATCGTTGGGGGGTGTGAATGTGACGGAGAGAATAAAACTGAAAAAAAGCTAACTTTTACAAGTACCATAAATTTACACCCAATGTCCCATATATATCTCTCTTTCTTTTTTTCTCCGTGCAGTGTTGACATCGTGCACCACAAGGCGTGAGCTTATTCAGTGCGAGAAGGAACACGCAGGAGGCCGGTTGCGCTTGTGCTACAATATGCCTGACCTGGTGGCGATCAACGCACATGTACTGTACAAGGCAAGTACAGGGGCCACTGAGAGAACAGAAGAGTGTTCATGGCTCACCTTGCAGAGGAACTTCATTGTCACTTCTTACAAGAAAAGGCGATGGAAAAAGAAAAGGAGGATGCAACATCGACAAGCTACTGTTCCAAGACCGCCGCTTCCCCAGCCCCTTCAGTGTAATAGGAACCACAGCACAGACAGAAGTGTGTGCATTGCAACAGGGACACACATCGTAAACGTAGAAAGGACGGTCCTTGGGATTGTGGGAATTGATAACATTTGAATCTGATGATTACATATAGCGCTGAACTGACCTCTCTGTACTATTCTGTCCTCTGCATGTCCTGGAGTACAAAAGAATCAGCACCATACAGCAAAAAGTGATGAATAATATGAATAATGTTGCAGTACAATGCTTTCCGAAATGTACTATACAGGTCATAAAATGAATAATTCCAAATATCATATTGTCAAGGGCGGCTGGGTGCCATACCCAGCCGGGACGCCTATATAGCACCTCTGCCATGAGAGGACAGCCACCCTGGTTGCTATGGGGGTTAATGGGAACCAACCCAATAGGGGCCCGTGGCCACCACCAGGGGGCGGGTACTGGATCCTGAAGCCCTGGAAGCCAGCACTTCCACCACACCAGGAAGTGCCGGCGAAAGTCAGTCAAGGGGCACCTGGAGCATATCTGGGGGAAGTATAAAAGGGGTCGCCTTTCAAAAGTCGGAAAGCTGGTGTCAGGGGGAGGAAGGCAAGGCTTCAGAGAGTGGAGAGATGGCGGCGCGACCATTGTGAGGATCAGAGAGAAGGGTGATTGGTGCTGGAGCACGGTGTGCGGTGCAGGACTGTTTATGGACTTGTAAATAGCGTAAATAAACGTGTGGTGGATTTAAGAAGGTGTCGGTCTTTCTGTCTGTGGTCGGGCTAGTTATCACAATATACAGTGGTGTGAAAAACTATTTGCCCCCTTCCTGATTTCTTATTCTGTTGCTTGTTTCTGATCATCAAACACATTTAACCATTAGTCAAATATAACACAAGTAAACACAAAATGCAATTTTTAAATGATGGTTTTTATTATTTAGGGAGAAAAAAAATCCAAACCTACATGGCCCTGTGTGAAAAAGTAATTGCCCCCTTGTTAAAAAATAACCTAACTGTGGTGTATCACACCTGAGTTCAATTTCCGTAGCCACCCCCAGGCCTGATTACTGCCACACTGGTTTCAATCAAGAAATCACTTAAATAGGAGCTGCCTGACACAGAGAAGTAGACCAAAAGCACCTCAAAAGCTAGACATCATGCCAAGATCCAAAGAAATTCAGGAACAAATGAGAACAGAAGTAATTGAGATCTATCAGTCTGGTAAAGGTTATAAAGCCATTTCTAAAGCTTTGGGACTCCAGCGAACCACAGTGAGAGCCATTATCCACAAATGGCAAAAACATGGAACAGTGGTGAACCTTCCCAGGAGTGGCCGGCCAACCAAAATTACCCCAAGAGCGCAGAGACAACTCATCCGAGAGGTCACAAAAGACCCCAGGACAACGTCTAAAGAACTGCAGGCCTCACTTGCCTCAATTAAGGTCAGTGTTCACGACTCCACCATAAGAAAGAGACTGGGCAAAAACAGCCTGCATGGCAGATTTCCAAGACGCAAACCACTGTTAAGCAAAAAGAACATTAGGGCTCGTCTCAATTTTGCTAAGAAACATCTCAATGATTGCCAAGACTTTTGGGAAAATACCTTGTGGACTGATGAGTTAAAAGTTGAACTTTTTGGAAGGCAAATGTCCCGTTACATCTGGCGTAAAAGGAACACAGCATTTCAGAAAAAGAACATCATACCAACAGTAAAATATGGTGGTGGTAGTGTGATGGTCTGGGGTTGTTTTGCTGCTTCAGGACCTGGAAGGCTTGCTGTGATAGATGGAACCATGAATTCTACTGTCTACCAAAAAATCCTGAAGGAGAATGTCCGGCCATCTGTTCGTCAACTCAAGCTGAAGCGATCTTGGGTGCTGCAACAGGACTATGACCCAAAACACACCAGCAAATCCACCTCTGAATGGCTGAAGAAAAACAAAATGAAGACTTTGGAGTGGCCTAGTCAAAGTCCTGACCTGAATCCAATTGAGATGCTATGGCATGACCTTAAAAAGGCGGTTCATGCTAGAAAACCCTCAAATAAAGCTGAATTATAACAATTTTGCAAAGATGAGTGGGCCAAAATTCCTCCAGAGCGCTGTAAAAGACTCATTGCAAGTTATCGCAAACGCTTGATTGCAGTTATTGCTGCTAAGGGTGGCCCAACCAGTTATTAGGTTCAGGGGGCAATTACATTTTCACACAGGGCCATGTAGGTTTGGATTTTTTTTCTCCCTAAATAATAAAAACCACCATTTACAAACTGCATTTTGTGTTTACTTGTGTTATATTTGACTAACGGTTAAATGTGTTTGATGATCAGAAACATTTTGTGTGACAAACATGCAAAAGAATAAGAAATCAGGAAGGGGGCAAATAGTTTTTCACACCACTGTATATCTATGTCTTCGTTGTTTTGTCACTGCGGCTTTGACATCATGGACCATAAGGTGCATCCTAATTCAGCGTGAGCAGGAACACTCAATAAAACTGAATTAAAAAAAAAATCAAGTGATGGTGAGTTATGAAGAAGGCCGATTCACCAGCGTTTGTATGTCAGCTTTTATCCCTCCAGATCAGAGAACATCCAGTTCCATTGCCTCAAAACACCACTCACATCTACAGTTATTCCCAGTTTCAAATAAAAACTAACCGCGTCAGATCCCTGGCGGGGCGGTAGTATGTATCATAACAGAGAATAAAAGTGAAAAAAAAAAAGGTAACTTTTACAAGTACTATAAATGTACAGCGGCTGTTACAGATGCAAACCAAATGTATGGGTTTACTGTATAATATTAACAATAAGTGCAGCTCACGACTCAAAACGGTGAATACACGAGGCAGTCAGGATCGAACCGAGGACTCTTGACTACAAGTCAGCAATTCTTACCGCTGCACCACGGACGCTGTTGTATCGTCCTTGAACCTTTTGTGAAAGTGTTTATTTGATCTTTGTACTTCAGGCTTCACACCTTATACAGTTTGTCTACATTTTGTCACTTATTACTAAAATATGAAAAATGTTTCTTTTAACGATGTGTTTACACAGATTATTGTAGAAATGGATCACACATGAAATGCATGTGTTCCAAATAACGATCTATTATTTCCTTACTAGGGGGCTCCGCCCCCTGCTCGCTTCGCTCGCCAACCCCTGGCGTTGGGACATGACAAAGAGTGAGATGTATGAATTAGATATAGAATAGTGTTTATGACATGAGTGACGTTTCTCATTATAGGCTCTGTGCATTGTTTGTTTTCAGGAAGGTTCATGCGTTGATATCTAGGATGTAGATTTGTGCATATTTGCGTTGTTGATTTGTTTCAGGGTGCACTGTTCCAATGCGATGCAATATTTGTTTCACATATGCAAAAGCAGTATGGGCCATTGCCTTTTGGTGGCCTGATATGTACTCCGGTAGATGCAAAAGCAAATTAACTATTGTAGGATCTAATGCAGTTCATAAAGTTTTTACTTTCAGGCACATCGTTAGTTAGAAGCTTCTTTAGATATTCAGGATATGAATGTAAAGGAGGCAGTCTAATCTGACCCTTTTGACAACAACGTGTAAATTCATTATTTGTATTGCCAGTTGTTTCTTCAGGGAAGTTAAGTGAATGACAATGATTGCAAATGACATTCATTAATCCCAATGAATTTTCCTCAATAGTGGATTCCTTATTGAAGGCGTTTTCAGCCATTTGGCGTAAGCGTTTAACAGGTGTGTGGCATTGATGTCCGCGACGGGCATGTTTTGCTTTTTGCGTTTGATTGCCTTTTTGTTGCATGTCCATTATTTGTGACGCGCAATTTTTTTCTTTTTTTTTTTAATTCGCCTCCGCTTTGCGCAAAGTCCGTTTCAGTCTACGCCGTGCATTGTTTGTATCGAGCCTTGTCCGTTTTTGTATGTCGGTCATTTGATCTTTGTGCTTTTCGCGTCTTGCTTTTTTTTTTTCTGTCAGTTCATTTGCACGTTGTACACGTCTCCGTTCATTTATTCTGTCTGTTCGCTCCGTTTTTTGTATGTCTGATACGCGAGCTCTTTCGGTTTGAAATCGTGCTTCTTTCGATGCAGCACTTTGACACGCGAATCGTTTTGTACCCGTGACCGTGTATTCATGACTTGTTTCTTTCTCAGCATGCGAAATATGGATAAGTAATAAGGAGGATCGCACTCACTGTTAATATGTATCCTTTTCTGCAGTTGAACGGTTAATAGTGCTTTATTGAAAGGACATCCACCTATGCTGACACCTATGCCGACACCTATGCTGCCTAGTGTGAAGGTGTTGACGTTCACTTTAGAATATGTAGCTTTGGGTGTCACTTCTTATGGATGTGTGGGGGGGATTGTTGTTGCGCGAGCGTCTTCTTTCTTTTTGTGTTCCTGTGTCTTGTTTGAATCCCCCTCTTTGTGTGTGTCCCGTCCCTTGCTTGTAGGGTCTGTGGGGTGGTTTTGTGTTTTTTTTTGTCTTCCATGGGCTTGTTGAATCCCCCTCTTGGTGTGTGTCCCGTCCCGTCCCATCCAGTGCCTTTCTGTGACTACTTTTTCCTGTGCTCACTCCTTTTTTCTGTGGTCTCGTCCGCCTCTCGCGGCCCCTCATCCGCCTTTGTCGCCCTCTTTTGTCCGCCTTTCTCGGCTCCTCAGCCGACTCTCGCGGACTCTTTTTGCGCCTGCGCAGTACGTCTTTTTGCAGCTACGGCCCATTGCCGGATGTGCCTGCGTCCATCATCCGGTTTAGCATTCTCGGTTAGTAATATGGATACAGCTCTAGGTGCCTGACTCCCAGATAATCAAGGCTGGAACAGGGAGAACTTTGTGCCCGTTCTGCGGCGGTGGTGAATGGAACAGTAGGCAGCTTGATGCTCGTCTTGAACGGCACATTTACAAGACAAAAGACGATGACAGAGAGGTGCAAAGGGATTTAAGGTGGGCCGGATTTACGAGGTTATTCGTAGGCTTTGGCAATTCTAGTGTTAATTTACTCCTTCAGGTCCTGGACAGCTTACTCTCAGTAAGGGAAGCACTGAATACAAAATGTCATTAATATATTAGAAAGGAGAATATCAGGCTCAATAGAAACTGGGTGATGAAACGAGACAAAAGGGTTGAAACACTAAAACAAATTACCAACCAAATGGCTGAAACTGAAGGAGATGGCCACTCAGAGTCCATAGCTCAACACAAAATGCACAGGTTGTGGTCCGACCTGAAGACAGCTAATCCCAGAAATGTCACGGATCTGATCAAAGTCTGAAAAGCAAGAATGGACTACAATGTAAGGCTGAGCAGCAACTACTGGAAATGTTTGGTGGAGGGTCATTGGAAGTGAAGGAGGGTCACCCCGTTAGTGAAGGTGAGAAGTTTACAGAATGTACAGTGTAAACAGTTTGTTCAGGATTGGCAAGAAGTCGTCCAGTTCTTTGTGCATTATTACGTTTCATACGACTGTCTTTGTCCATTACTGGCACTTAGCTGAAGATCAAACCAAATTGTTAGGAGGGATTAATGTGCAAATCCAAGGAGTTCCAAACTTTTTCTTGCAGGTGTACGTGTGTATACCACTCTTTAACGAGAGTAGGCTTGGACTATACATAAATTTACTAGAAATTTAACTACAAACAACTAAACCTTACAACATTGACATAGGTGAACTCTCAAATTACATTAAACTTTTCACTTACTTTTTCCAGACGGATTAGAAGGTGGTGGTTGATCTTCCAAAGTTCTAAAAGATGAGATTTCTTCAGTGTTCTTTGTGTCAGATTCTACCTCATTGACAGAGGGTTCCCGAGATGAAGAGTACCTGCTTTGAGAAGAGTCTAACCCGGTCACCGCTCCATCTTGACACCCGTAGTAAAGGTCGTCTTCCTCCGCACTCTTTATATTTGTGCGGTCATGGGTCTCAATGCTGACAGACTTCTCCTCGGCCTCTTCTTTAGGGCCCACTGACCCCGGATCACAGTCCTTATTAGGAATGGAGAGACGCTCCTGTTCAGGGTGGATGGACTCCCACTCACAGTCCTCCTCCTTAATCCTTACAGCTATTACCTCCATGATATTCGTGTCAGGCTTACACGTCTCCTCGATCACATCCATCTAGACATTACAGTAAATGGCAGCTTCTTCAGGGTCTGTGTGTAAAGAACAGAATTGCAGCAAATTTGCATTATCATATCTAAAAACATTTGAATTTAATTTTCTCAAACACCACCTCAGTCAAGAATTACGTCACGTCAGAGAGTTTAGAGATCCAATATAGCATGGTGACAGAAACTCAATCAAACTGAAGAAAAACAAACTTGAGTGGAGTGAAGGACCAGCAGGCCGACAGAAGACCATCATTCACAGTTGTGGGTCAAAAATACTAACTATGTGGATTACAGTGTTGTTGGGGGTCTTCAAATTGTTTTATCGAGGAAGATTTTAAACAAGTAGGGCCTCAGGATTGTGTTAAGAAACAGATGCATGTCAGGAATGAAGAAATGACTTTGCTGGAATGCATAGCCTGCAACAGAAGAAGACAAGCAGGTGAAATACAGGGTCTGCTAGCTTAGGCCGACATGTGTCCCACCCAGGGATGCTGGCCTGTGCGGATCAGTAAGCTGTTTGGCACACGCAGATCCATAGCGGATATCCAAATGTGCAGCAACAGCAGAGAACGTAATCAGTCAGTCTTGTTTGATGTCGTACACAATGTTGATGGTCACCCAGATCGAGCTTCAGTGGTTACACTTGTTCTTCACAATTTAAACCTCTCTACCTGTTCTTCATAAACTTTTTGTTGAGTCCTGCTGTTTTCACTTACATTCTGAGCCAACATCCATCGGTGAACTTCAGCAGGTTTCACTCCCTCTGCCCCAAAGAAATCGGACTACGGTGCATTTTGTTCAACAATGGTGCAATCCCGTAGGGGAGAGTCCATGTTCATTTGACCTTGGCTTCAAACAGACAAACAGCAGAGTGCTGGACTGTGTGTGTATGTGTTTGAATTACCCACAAGCCATCACAAACATGTTGTATTGTGTCAGCTTCTACCAGTTGGCTGTTACTGTGTAATTTTAAATTACTTTTTAATTTAATTTACATACAAGTACTTCTCGTTTAGCGACAGTTCCATTCCAGTGACCAGGCTGCAAAGCAAAAATCATGGGAATCAAGGCATCCATATTTTTTTTGTACAACTGCTTTAATTTGTGGCGATTTTTTTCTTTTATCACCTCTTTGATCCATTATTATCTCTGCATGTCATAATAATCTTTGCATGTCATTACTGCATAACTACTGTACAATGCACCATATTTAAAATGTAAGAATACTTTTAAAGCTTCGGTTTAATACTGTAAGCATACTGTATTTATTGTAATGACCCGGGGTGTGCGAGAGGCGGAGAGATCAGCCTTTATATATTGACCGTTTGCCAGTGGCCTTAATAAGCTTCTACCACACGCTGCCAAACAGCTTTGTCCTTTTGTCCCACACACACCCACCCTGCTTACCTAAAGTCAGAGGCAACACATTTGCCACACTGCCCCCTGGTCTCATGAGGCAAGGGACCAAAGACCTTTCTAAGTGCCATATCTGTGCCCCCCGATCCTGTCGCTCATGGCATCGCTAAGTATTCCTGCTCCCTGAGGAGTGTATGTATCCCTCTCAAGTTCAAGGATAGATGGATAATTTGGTGTAGTAGGCAGGATTAGATAGAGAGATAATTTGGTGTAGTAGGCAGGATTAGATAGACAGATAATTTGGTGTAGTAGGCAGGATTAGATAGAGAGATAATTTGGCATAGTTGGCAGGATTACGCAGATATTTTTTTTTTTTTTTTAATTTGCCTAAACAGGAAGTGATTGAATGGAAACTTAATGTACATAAAGACAGTTTATTGTGCAAGTACAAATTAAGCATGGTGTTTGAGTAAAACATAAGGGTATATAGTAAGTGAAGTACAGAGTGGCTTTCCTTTGCTTCTTGCTACTTTCTTTATCTGAACTTGGGTTTTTTTTTCGCTTTGAAGAAATCTTAGTATGATGTGCAAGTGAGCATAAATGCTTAAATACAGAAATAAAAGGTCTACATGTTGTACTAATGGTACCAGTAAACAACAAACGCTCAGTCACTGAGGGAGGTGTGCTGCACACGTACGAGGAGCCTGCTGGTTGTAAATGCACACAATGGCTGGCAAGTTGATTTTTTTTTTTAATAATGGGCATACCTGCAAATGGTTGGAAACCAAGGTAGTCACTAAACGAGTACTTACATTGTCTTACACTGATGTTATTATATTTTGATAAATACCAGGTTGCTTTTAAATTTCTCAGTTGGGCCTTTGAGCAAGACCCTTAACCTGAAGGGTTAACTGCTCCAGGGGTGCGCTGTATAATGGCTGATCCTGTATTCTGTCCTCCAAAGGTTATGTGAAAAGATGGTTCCCCCTCAGGGATTAATACAGTGAATCAACCTCAAATACTGGACACTGCCACTATCTTCCTCCCTGTGTTTAGGAGACTGAGGGGGGTACCCCAATAGAATGACCGTCATGGTAATTGGTTAGTATGTGCCCAATTGTATCACATAAAAAGTAACATTTAAGGCACAGATTGCGCTTCCTTACTGCAAACACCCAGTTCACCGTTGCTCTCCTCATACACCTGCTTCTGGGCCAGTTTATACAGGTGGGTGAATTAGTCTCTTAAAGAGACACTCGACTTATTCACAGACCACCTGTACTATGTAGGCCAATCATCTTTATCAATCCTGCAGGCATCTCCTGAGGGACTTTGTGATCAGCTCTCCTAACGGCTGTATGTGATACAAGGTATTTCCCGTTGCATCTGATTATGTTGATTTTGAAAACGTGCAATGCTCTCCCTGCACATGCAACATACATGAATATGCTAAACAGGATTTTTAGGAGACACTTTGACTGTAGTCGTTTAAGCGTTATTAGCGGTTTGCGGTCTGTCGGACCAGTTTAACTAGAGCACCTCTGATCTCGGCAGCTCAAAGTCACCGCCCCTACTTTGAGCACCGCCTTCAAGAGACGTTGGGTTGGCTTAGAGACGTGTCACTCATTGAGCTGTCTACTTGTCCCCACCCACTTTTAAGCAATTCACTTAAGGGTCGTCTCCAGGCGTGTATATTTTACACGTCTACACTCAGCCACTAGACTTTTCCATTCCTCTGTTTGTATTCGTTCTCCGCTCGTATTAAATTAGTTTTTTTCTCTTTCACTAATTAGACGCGTAAAGCCCAACCGACTTCTCGCTGCGCTTTAAACGGCCGGCAGGTCAGCAACTCCGCTCTGGTCTTTAAACTGAACACCGCGGACTGAATGGAGAAAGAAGGCATAAATCAAAGCACTGCGTTTGCGGAAGGAGTGCATCCCCAAGGTCGGAGATTTGAGAATGACACGACTGAAGGAATAAACGGAAAGGAATGGAGAAGAGGGGAAGGCGGTGTGTGTGTGTGTGCGACGTGAAGAAGAAATGGAGATCGATAAACCGAAGTAAAAAAAAAAAAACTGACCCAAATGAACAGAAAAGACACGCGGGATTCACTAGAGCAGAGTCCAGTGGTGGGCTGATGGACGCACTGCTCGCCCCTCGTACCAGTCTCATGCAGTAACTGTGAGTGGAGCGAATGAAAACACACACATCCTCAGACCCCGAGCACTTACCTCCTTTGTCTGTCTCTCGGTGATTGTTTTGCTTTCTTCTAAACTCGTTCGTCAGTGAGTGAGTAAGTAAGCCAGCCCCACTCCGTCCACAGCTGCCTTTCTTCTCGTTTACTGCTCAGTGCAAGGCGATAGCGTGGCTTTAATTTCCGTCGCGCCTTCATGACGTCACGCGGAACTCCAATAACACATTATGCGAGGGTTTGCTATCACGTTGAGTGCGAGATTAGAAAGAGCTTTTCAAGAGTCGGCGTGAAACTGGTGAGGGCAACAGTGGGGAAACAACTGAATCGGTAAACGATTCGATCGTTCCAAACGTTTACTACATTGGATTATCGTGACATCTGATGACCAGAATGTGCAAAAGAAAAAAAAGCTACTGGCAGGCAGACGAGAGCCGCGCTTTATTTCAGCGTACACTGCAAGTACGTAACGCGCATTTTCATGGGTTTTCCTAAACCTCTCGTAAAGGTCCATTTAAGTCCTGCTTTGTTAACGCCGCCCTTGAAGTCGCCTGCAATCAAAGCAATCTGCTGACAAACCTTTGATTGTAGTGAGACGATTTAGTCAACTGGCGGGATGAAATAACATGGTGAAAAGTCATATGAAGTAACTGCATAAGCTAATAAACACATGAATCGGCAATATTCCAATCAAACTTCTTTTTAATAAATATCTGTGCTTATTTCCACCTTAAAAATGACAAGTATATCTGTGTGTCCGTAGGGGGCTACAGTATGTCTCGGTTATATAGTAAGTCATTTAGTATGGGATTCAGAAAAGCAGTGCTAATGTTTGTTAGAATAAGCCACAGGTGTCGAACTCCAGGTCTGGAGGGCCGCAGTGGCTGCAGGTTTTCATTCTAACCCTTTTCCTAATCAGTGACCAGTTTTCACTGCTAGTTAACTCATTTTCCCTTCATTTTAATAACCCTGTTTTTAGGGATTCAGTCCTCTCAATTGATTTTCTTCATTAAATGGCAGCCAAACAGAAATGTGACGTGAAACGAGCCAACAGATGACCAGCTGAACTGGGGTTTCAAACTCCAACCAATTTCACTCCAGCCAGTTTCTTAATGAGAAGCCAATTCTTGCTGTTTATTAAACCCGTTACTTAAATCCTCGGCTTGCTGCTGCTCTCTTTCTGCTACAGCAGACATTTCCCAAACTGCTGATTTTCTGTTTCTGATTATTGATAACTGAGAGATCAAACTTAATTAGACACTCATCTTTCTTTATGTTCAGATAATGTGGTTAGCTGATCACCTGTTTGCTCATTTTGTGTCTCATCATTGTTTGGCTGCTAATTAAGGAGATAGAAGGAACTAAGGGGTCTGAGTCGAGTTAATTAAAACTAAGGCAAAAGAAGTTAATTAGTAGCAAAAACAGGTCACTAATTAAGAAGGTGGCTAGAATGAAAACCTGCAGCCATTGCGGCCCTCCAGGACCGGAGTTTGACACCCCTGGAATAAGCAATGCATTTTAATACTACACGCTTGCGATGCGCCATCTGCTGGAGTAAACAATGCAATGCATTTTATTACTGCAAATGTTTGTAATGAGCTATCTGTGGAAACAACAAGTCAATGCACTTTGTTAATGGAAATGTTTGTGATGTGCCATCTGTTGGTATGAACAATGCAATGCCATATTCCATCCATCCATCCTCTTCCGCTTATCCGAGGTCGGGTCGTGGGGGCAGCAGCTTGAGCAGAGATGCCCAGACTTCCCTCTCCCCGGCCACTTCTTCTAGCTCTTCCGGGAGAATCCCAAGGCGTTCCCAGGCCAGTCGAGAGACATAGTCCCTCCAACGTGTCCTGGGTCTTCCCCGGGGCCTCCTCCCGGTTGGACGTGCCTGGAACACCTCACCAGGGAGGCATCCAGGAGGCATCCTGATCAGATGCCCGAGCCACCTCATCTGACTCCTCTCGATGCGGAGGAGCAGCGGCTCTACTCTGAGCCCCTCCTGGATGACTGAGCTTCTCACCCTATCTTTAAGGGAGAGCCCAGACACCCTGCGGAGGAAACTCATTTTAGCCGCTTGTATTTGCGATCTCGTTCTTTCGGTCACTACCCATAGCTCATGACCATAGGTGAGGGTAGGAACATAGATTGACTGGTAAATTGAGAGCTTCGCCTTGCGGCTCAGCTCCTTTTTCACCACGACTGACCGATGCAGCGCCCGCATCACAGCGGACGCCGCACCAATCCACCTGTCGATCTCACGCTCCATTCTTCCCTCACTCGTGAACAAGACCCCAAGATACTTGAACTCCTCCACTTGAGGCAGGATCTCGCTCCCAACCCTGAGAGGGCACTCCACCCTTTTCCAGCTGAGGACCATGGTCTCGGATTTGGAGGTGCTGATTCCCATCCCAGCCGCTTCACACTCAGCTGCGAACCGATCCAGAGGGAGCTGATGAAGCAAACAGGACAACATCATTTGCAAAAAGCAGTGACCCAATCCTGAGTCCACCAAGCCGGACCCCCTCAACGCCCTGGCTGCGCCTAGAAATTCTGTCCATAAAAGTTATGAACAGAATCGGTGACAAAGGGCAGCCCTGGCGGAGTCCAACTCTCACTGGAAACGGGTTTGACTTACTGCCGGCAATGCGGACCAAGCTCTGACACTGATCGTACAGGGACAGAACAGCCCTTATCAGGGGGTCCGGTACCTCATACTCCCGAAGCACCCCCCACAGGATTCCCGAGGGACACGGTCGAACACCTTTTCCAAGTTCACAAAACACATGTAGACTGGTTGGGCGAACTGCAATGCCATATTATTATTACAAATATTTTTGATGCACCACCTTTTGAAATGAACCATGCAGTGCATTTTATTTCTACACATGTTTATAATGCACCATCTGTTGGACTGAACATTGCACATATTACAAATGTTTGTGTCATTTGTTTGAGTGAGCAATGCAATGTATTTTAGTACTACATCCATTACAAAATACATTTCAATAGTGGTGCACTCTGAAGGTTAATGTTAAATTTGGTCTACTGTACATTGATTACTTAGATTTCGATTTCAACTTGTCTTAGTCAGGTGGTACAGCTAGTATATATAAAAACAAATTGGAATGAGATCGTTCAAATTTTACTTCCAAGCTTGACAAATCCAACATGATGATATTCAATAACTGGCATCAAAGAGGCTTATCTATTATAGGCCAGGTCCTTCTCTATAAAGTCAAAGGTATCTCAAGATTTGTGTTAAAAGAGAGGTTTCCACGGCTATCAATGATTTGTTTATTACATTTATTTGAATACTCAAAAGAATAAACATCATGTTTTGGGGTAAAAAAAGTCTCTTTGGCCCCAGGGCTGATGGTGGCTGGAAGTTAATTGATTGATGAAATCGTGTTTAGAACATCCTGACTCAGTCTGGTCCTTCCTTATAATATCTGCCAAGATTGCTAACAGCTTGAAATTTCTTTTAGCCTGTAATTACTCCATTAATAAACTATCAGTTAAACTTTCCAAATTCTGGCAACAAGCTGTTTTAACATGGAAATCATGTAACATGCATGCTTCCCCCCACAAACTAATTTTGTGAAACAGTGAATATGCAATTTTAAAAATAATTTTTAATTACATGATTGGAAAAAAAGAGATATGTGTCTGGTTGCTGATCTTCTTGACCAGTTATTATCCTGTGACAACTTCTTAAAAACAAAAGATTTTTCCAGTCAAAATTTACAGAATTTAAGAAAGTAGTGAGAGCAGTCCAACCAGGTGTGTTACATTTAATGAAGTGCAGTTCTTTTCTATACATAGTTGAGTATCATACGTTAATGGTATTAATATCTGTAGCTATAAATGTATCTATAATAAATTTGTGAATGTGCATGTGTGTATATATATATATATATATTCACGGCATTCATAGCCTGTGTCACAATCTGATTGTGGTTGGCCAGCAAGTCCGAGATTCGATTCCCGAGAGGGAGTGCAGTGAGTTTGTACGCCTGATGAGCCCAGAATTAGGGCGAAACACGTGTCGCGTACTCTTTGCATTATTTGACAGTAAACTATTTCAACCATATATATATGGAGCTATAAATGTATATGTAATAAATTTGTGTGTGTATATATAATATAGTGTAAGGTTTGTAAACTCTTTTGGGGGTCCCCCAATGGGACAACACACCGAAGAGTGACCCAAAGTGAGATCGCAGTGTCTGTGAAAGACTGCTTATCCATTGTTGGGGCAACTGCAGGTTCCCAGCGCTGCAGCAGCTCACAGCAATAACAAATCCAAACAGATCACCTGCCTGCCATTGATGGGTGATGCAAGGAACATTATAAATGCAGGGAACAGTTTTACTTGGCCACTAACCTGCCCACGACCCTACCTGGCTGCTGTGTCTGTGTATAAGAGAGTGGTAGACCCCCTACAATAATTAACCACGCTGTTCCTGTTTCAAGCTGAATAAAGCGGGCTTTGTCAAAGTACTGAGGCTCAACCTCGTGTCTTGGGGTGCAAGACAGCGACTCACACGTTGCTATATATTGTGAGGGGTTCAGCCTGGACACAATCACACAGACACCAACTCTTCATAATTACACACGCTTTTATTAACTAATGTCCCCAAACACCAGTCCTGCACACAGCACAGTGCTCCCGCACCACAACACCCTTCCACAGCCATTTCACTGTCCGTGGGCCACCTTTCCTCTGTCCACAGGAGCTTCATCCTGCTCCCACTCACGACTCTAGCTCCCCAATTGTAGGGAGTCGGCCCCTTTTATCCCCACGCGGATGTGCTCCAGGTGTTTGCTGATGTTCTTCCGGCAGCACTACCCGGTGTGGCGGACATGCTGCCTTTGCACCCGGAAGCACTCTGGGCATCCCTGGAAGGTCCTTGTTCCACCTGCCCAGGTGTGGCGGAAGTGCAGGTTTCCCGGGCTCCTTGATGCTTGGGACGCCCCCTGGTGGCAGCCACGGGTCACAATAGGTTTAAGCCTCCTGGCTTTGTCCCCGTGGTCCCTTCTTTATCCAGAGCGGTTACCCCCTCGTGGCCTGGGGAACGAATAAACCACCTCCTGGTCCTTCCAGGTCTGCCCCCCAGCCTCCTGTGACAATATATATACATATATATTATATAAAAACACACAGTATATTGCTCTGTGATACCTTATATCAGTATTTCCCAAACTTGGTCCTGGGGACCCCCTGTGGCTGTAGGTTTTTGTTCCAACCAGCTTCTGTTTTTAATTGAACTCCTGGGCTAATTAAGTGAACTGTTATTTCACAAGTTCTGTGTTTAGGGAACAATATAGAAATAAGAAAACTAAATTTGCTAAACATAATTAAAAAAATAAAATGAACCAAGCAGTTATATAGGAATGTATTTTTTTTCTTAACGATATTTTCATCTTGATTTTCATTCTACTTTTCTAGGTCTTCTAATTGTTTAATTAATCCATTATTTACTAATTAGTGGGTCTGACTCTAAAGTAGTTGCAGCCTTTGATTATTCCGTGTTGTTTGCCTGCGTGTCTGCTCTGCTCGTTTTTAAATTGTCATTAATAAGATACAACAAAGGGGGAAAAACTGCACAGAGAAAGGGCAAAGTATAATGAAATCAACAAAAGAGAGTTAAGCATTTAAATCTCTAGCAAAAGCAGAAATATTTCTAAATGTCTTATAAATGTAAAAATCATGCTGCTATTCTTTTCTGAATGTCGAATAAAAGAAAAAAAAATCCCAGCTATTTAAATGAGATCAGTGCTATCAGGTGTTGTCACTGATTAGGAATCCGGTTGGAACAAAAACCAGCAGCCACAGTGCAGGGCCCCCACGGCCGAGTTTGGGAAACACTGCTTTATATTGTTGGTTAATGTATTGTTAGATTAAGTTTAGTTGCTTTATCAGTTGTAACCTATGATTGATTCATTACATCTCTACACTTGTGGTAATCAACTTTTGTTGCCTGTCCTACAACACTTGCTGAATTTCCCCTTGGGATTAATAAAGAAAGTATGTATGTATGTATCTATCTATCCATCCATCCATCCCAGGTGGGTATCTCAGCTGTCCAGGAGACCAACTTCACCAAATCCTATCATGTGAAGCATGAAAACTAAGAGGACTTTTTTTTTTTTTTAAACAAACATTTATGTTATATAGAATGCCCAGTGGGGGAATGGGTGGTCTACAGGTTTTTATTTAATTTTTG
Source organism: Erpetoichthys calabaricus (assembly GCF_900747795.2). NCBI lineage: Eukaryota > Metazoa > Chordata > Cladistia > Polypteriformes > Polypteridae > Erpetoichthys > Erpetoichthys calabaricus. The sequence goes on along the minus strand of NC_041394.2, from coordinate 353,810,698 downwards.
TCCTTCCAGCCCTCTGACATTACCTTATTTTTTATCTTACATATTCTTTGCTAATCGTAATCACAGGGAGAGAGGGGCCGCTTTGCTAACTGTCTTGTCTCCTACCCCCCCAACCCCAAAGCACTGAGAAGGCGGCCCGGGAAAACGACTGGCCACACCCCCTTCGCTTCCTCCAGTCCAGCCCGCCTGCGGAAGGTGGTGTCTTTCCTTGACGCAAACGCGCAGCAGGACGAAGCTCTCCGCTGAAAGTCGAAGCAGGCGACTATTTGGTGTTCGAGCGCCCTCGTGCGCCTATTCATTTAAATGCAGCCTTTTGATTTTGAAAGAAATACTAAACGGCGAGACACAATTGGTACCCTAACTAGTTTTGGGACTCTGCAATTTTACTCGTTCTCCACACCTTGTAAATATATTTTAGCTAAATGTCCTAATATTGAAGACAAATGATCCTTTTGTGGTTGAAACTCATTACATGTACTTTATACTTGTATTTAAGTTTTCAATGATTTATGAAAGGGTGGCACGGTGGCGCAGTGGGTAGCGCTGCTGCCTCGCAGTTGGGAGATCTGGGGACCTGGGTTCGCTTCCCGGGTCCTCCCTGCGTGGAGTTTGCATGTTCTCCCCGTGTCTGCGTGAGTTTCCTCCGGGCGCTCCGGTTTCGAGGACATTAGAGGGTCAGCTCAGGTTGGACGGTTGGGAGACAAAGTCAGAGAGGTGAGATTGCGTTGGTTTGGACATGTGCAGAGGAGGGTGCTGGGTATATTGGGAGAAGGATGCTAAGGATAGAGCTGCCAGGCAAGAGAAAAAGAGGAAAGCCTAAGAGAAGGTTTATGGATGTGGTGAGAGAGGACATGCAGGTGATGGGTGTAATAGAACAAGATGAGGAGGACAGAAAAATATGGAAGAAGATGATCCGCTGTGGCAACATCTAACGGGAGCAGCTGAAAGAAGATTTTTCTGTAATGTCACCAAATTTCACTCAAATCAGTCACAGCAGTTTTGAGACACTGATTTAATGAAATACCCTTTTTTAGCAGATACCTAGTGCCCATGACAAACTGTGACAATGTGGGTTCTGCTCCATGCTCCCATCTTACTTCTGGGAGCCCTTGAACCCGACACCATCGGTAATGTCATCAATGAGTTGTACAGTGAGACACAATGAAGCAAGGAGATGGTGCAAGAAGTGCAAACGGCTTTTATTAAAAACCAAAACCAAAACAGTGTCCAAATAAATAGTGCTGTGTATCAAATAAGACATTAAATAAATAATCCAATAAAACAGGTGAATTGGTGGAGGTTTAAAACAATGGCTGGAGGCAGTCTTTCTTTAAAAATCCGGTGCATACATATTCCTTACTGGCGACTCCCCTGCTTCTCCCATTCGGGCCCTGCAACAGGGGAGTCGCCTTACCAGCAAATGCAGCTCCCTCTTTACTGGTCCGGTAGCCCTCCGATCCCAAGCTACGTCGGGTTCCAGCCGGACTGAGACTTGGGTTCCTTCCCCAGCGGCCAGGGTGCTCACACTGGGGCTCAACACGCCCAAAGCCTCCAGTAGCGGTCACTCCAGTTCCTCCAAACTGCTCAGCTGGAATGACTGCTCCAATCTGCCCCCTCCGAGAGTCGGCCAAACGCTCCTCTGGGACTCTTCTACCAGCTCCGTTACTGTCTAACCTGCTCTCGCTCTCACGCACCAGCTTTCTCCTTCCTGCCGCCTTCTTCCCCATTAACCTCCGTTCCTTCTCTCTCTCTCTCTTTTCCTTCCTTCTCTTTTTTCCCTCCTTTTCATCCCCCTCATGCTTCTATTAAATATCACGGGGACCTGGATCAGATGTGGCAATTAGCAGCTCCCAGCATCAATTACGGATGCGGACGACTCCTCACCTGTGCAATTAAGCGAAGACTGTCCACATCACGAATCACCCGGGGACCGCTCCGGCCACACTACCACACCCCCTCTCTAAGCCACGAGTGCTGCAATTATTTAAAAAGCGGCCTTTGATCTGAGCTGTGGATCCGCTACACCACACATACCCTCCTGATAAATTTCACCAGTTTAACTGAACTCTTTCACTAGTGTTTTTGTTGTTGCGGATGGAAGGAAGGAAGGAAGATAGGTAGGTAGGTAGTTTTGTTAGTACAGGGGATCCCAATTGTGATTCTGAAATTCTGTAACAAGAACGTGGGGACACAAACCTTTTAAGGGCAGACATCGCGCAAATGTGATAAAACTTCTTCACGCAAAGATCCATCGACACATGGAATAAATTACCAAGTACTGTGGGCAGAGAACAAGACATCGGGGACTTTCAGCCCAATGAGCTCATCCATCCTATTTACTTGTTCATTCAGACAGAGATCTGAATGTCTTGTTCTTCTCAGATTTCCCAATTTTAATCGCTGTTGTGGCTGTGAGGCGGCCTTTTACACCAGGGGTCCTCAATCACAGCCCTGGAGGGCCGCAGTGGCTGCAGGTTTTTATTCCAACTCGTTTCTTACTTAGAAAGCAGTCCATGCTGATAATGAGACTCGGTATTGAACCGTTTGCCTTGTTAATGCTTACATTCATCCGAGAGCAATTTGAATTGAGTTTCCATCGGAGAGAACATTATCCAAGTGTTTTGTGGACCAGAATAGATTTAAACTTAATGGACCTTCCAATTCCTCTCATTTCTTTATTTATTTTTAATACAGATACTTCATGGTAAGCATGTGAGCTGCTGGTTTATTGGTTATCTAATGTCCGATTAAGAAAACAGGCAACAATTTAAATTTAAATGCAGCTGCTAAAATCTAAAATAGGCAATTAAGGGTTGTGAATGGTAACAGGCAAGCTTTGTATTTGATGAATGAAAGTGCTAACAAGTCATAGAGTTAAACACCAAGTTTCATTATCAGCAAGGACGGAGTTCTAATTAGGACAGTGGCGGGAATGAAAACCTGTTGCCACTGCGGCCCTCCAGGACCCCTGTTTCAAATGGAAAAACCTTTAAACAGTGCACTGAATGCGGTCCATCCACTCTAGACATCTGTTAAGTGCACCTCTTTCAGATCTTTAATAAAGCTTCTGTTACAACTTTCCAAGTTCTTACTAAGCGTTTTCCATCAATTTCTGTTTCTCCAAATTTAATGCAGTAGTAGACAGCAACTGTGAAATGTGGACTAAAAAATTAATCCATTTTTAACGTGGCTTCTGGACTTGTGTCCAGGGCTGCCACGATAGGCTTCGGTATCTCCCATAGACCACCCACCAGGCCCCTGAATTAAGATTAATGGAGTTTGAGATTTTCATATTTTATTGTGTCAAAGATCAAATGCAGAAATGATATTTTATGGTAATATGCATTAAAAGATCACAAAAAGGCTCAACATGTAATAAACTCTACACAGGGAAAGGAGACTAATTAGCTCCTTTGTTGGTGCGTAAAAAGTTTTATAAAACCAAATGAATAACTTACTAAAATAATAACAGACAGTATTAATCAACTAACCGGTAGTTCAGTCATCTCCCTTCATTGCCGCGTGTTCCTTTCCAGTCTGTATGGCACATGTGGTTACTGCTCTTCCTTCTCCATTATTCTTTATTGCTTGTGGTTCCACGGTATCCCTGGTACTGGCAGGTTGTAATTTAGAACAATCTAGAACAGGCCATTCAGCCCAACAAATCTGTGAAGGCTTCCAATGGTGCAGTCTGTGGTGCCTTTCTGTTCCTGCTTCCATCCGGTAGAATCTGCTCATGGTTGTTTCACCATTTGTGTGCAGGCCATAGAAGTTGAAGAAGATGAAGATGGCTAATTGCTCTTCTCTCTTAGTACCATGTAATTCTTTCGTATACATGTTTATTTACACTGTATGGCCTCTCTCTTTTCTCCAAGATTTCTTGGTGTACTTACTATCAAGGCAGAAGTGAACTTCACTCTTGAAGCTGGATGTTTCTGTCGTACAGTTGCAGCTCTTACTCCCTTACATTTGCAGTGAGCTCTCGTCGTACTCACCTGCATTGTAGTTTTGCAAAGCCAGACGTGTAATATGTGCATCTGGAGACAACTGTGAGTAAATTTTGCTTAATAGTGAGTGAGAACAATTGTGTCCCATTTCTAAACCAGTCCAAGGCCTCATAAAGATAAAGCTAACAGTAGGGGTGGTGATTTTGAGCTGAAAAGAGTAACGTTGCTCTCGCTAACCTGGCCCAGCAGACAACAAACTTTAGAAGTTCTGATGAATGGTCTACAGCTGAAAAGTCTGCTAAAAAGACCCCTGTTAAGCATTGTGGCATACGTTGGGGGAACTTGCCCAGCCAGGACGTCGCCATGCTGGAAGGACCGGGAGAGGGAACACATCCAGAACAGTACCTTCCCCGGAGTGCTAGGTGGCAACCCCCACCACGGGTTGCAGCAGTGCCTCAGACTCCCGCAGGGCTCCACGGGATTTGGAGTTGGATACCACCCTTTTAGGATACATGGGCACCATCAGGGGGAGCTAAAGCAACTAAGGGGCCCTAGAGTGCAGCTCTTCTGCCACACCCAGAAGTGCTGTGGGAAATGCATTAATGAGCACCTGAAGCACTTCTGGGTACCTTATAAAAGGAGCCAGCAGTCACTACTTGGGGAGCCAGAGTCGGGAGGAGGGAGACGAAGCTTACTTGAAGCAGTGGAGGAGGAGAAAGAGAGAAAGAAAGAAGAGTTATGTTGTACTGTGCAGTACTTTTGGGATTGTGTTGTGCTTGTGGGAGACGGGGGAAGACGTTTCCCACAAGAGAGAAAGACTTCTGTCTATGTCTGTCTGTGTCAGTGCCTGCCTTGGTGGTCCACAGCATATGAATGTATTGTGTGTGGACAACACACTGCAGGTGTTACAAATGAACAGTCTTTTGCAAGGGAAACCCCCCCCCCCCTCCGTAAAAACTCAGATAACACATTAGTATTCAAAGACATCAAAACACTAGCAGTAAAAGTAAACTATACATTGTTCACAGTTAATAATGATAATGGCAGTACTGGCAGTTATGTTCGTGAAAATACAAAATGCAAAATATGTGTTTAAGGGAAAACGGTGTGTCAGACCCCATCAAAAAGGAGGTGAAAATGACTGCCATTAATAGAGCTGATAGCGAAGAGCAACGGGAGATACGGATTTTGATAGTCAAAACACATGAATCAGTAAATATGCCCAGTGACATTGACACCACTCCTGCAGAACTATGGAAGAGGCTGCATGGCGTCCACCTTCTGACCGCACTTCTAAACAAGTAACCAAGCGAGTTAATGTTATTACCCAAATTGTAAAGGACTTTGAGCTACATCACTTGTATGAAAATGTGCTACATAAATAAATGTTGTAAATTGAAATGCAAGCATGCCAGAATGCAGCCACAGGGTTTTAACACGTAGTATATGTGTGGAGCAGGATGCGTTGCTATGCCATTAATGCAATATTTAAAATGACAGAAAGGCTTTGTAACATTAGGGGCCAAATAGCTGCCGTAGTCTATGTGTTATAGCAGACAGCCAGCAGCTCAACACCGCCGGGATGTCCCCGAGATGGAAGGATGGGGGAAGGCAGCTTTTCTAGGACACTGCCTCCCCCAAGATGCTAGATGGCAGCTTCCCGGGACTACAGCGGTGCTCCAGATTCCTGCAGGGCACTATGGGACAAGGAGATTAATACCATAGCCCTGTTGGGTGTCATGGGTACCGTCAGGGGTTGCTGCAAGAGAACCTGGGGAGTCATGTCTCACCTGTAGCCCGGAAGTACTGCCAAGTCACAGGGACGAAAGCCCAGAAGTACTTCCAGGCTGAAGAAAATTCAAGTTCTCCATCTGACCCAGAAGTGCTGGCAAGTCATGTGGACGGAAAGACAGAAGCACTTCCAGGGTCGGGCACTATTTAAAGGACTGCTCAGCAAGAGAGCCAGAGTCGTGTGGAGGTGGACAAAGCTTGCTGGGAAGTGTGGAGGAGAGAGAGAGAGAGAAAGAAAAATATTGTGCTTTGTGTTATTACTTGCCTGTTTATTGTGGCTGTGGTGCTGGGTAGGCACTGTTTAAGGAGGAAAAGAAAAGAAAAATCTTCTTGGTGCTTGTGTGTCTGCCTGTTGGGTTTAAAGGGGCAACAGTGCCACCTAGTGTCCACGGTAACTGAAGGCAGGTTGTTTAGATAGATAGATAAATAGATAGATACTTGAAGAAGTCCTGTGGGCTGAGCCTTTCCTGCTGCAATTCACCACAGACTCAACGAGTTGTCCCCAGGCATGTAATTCTTGTTCAAGAATCACGTCTGACCCCACAAAACTACCTGCATTGTTCCAAATAACACTTCCTTTTGCAGTTTGTATGGATCTGGAAGTTTCTTTTAAGTTTTTAGTTAGTCTTGAGATCACAACTTCTCTTTAGCATGGACTTTTGTGTGTTGCTGAAGGTTACTACTGGTGGTGAAACGTTTTCCACATTCCCCACAGCAGTAAGACTTCTCTCCGGTATGAATTCTCGCATGTCTTCGCAGGTGGCTACTGCTGTAGAATCGCTTGCCGCATTCAGAGCAGGAATACGGCCGTTCTCCGGTGTGAATTCTTCTGTGCTTCTTCAGATTGACGACCTTTGAGAATTTTTTTCCACACTCAGAACAACAATATGGCTTCTCCCCAGTGTGAATGGTCTGGTGGGCCTGCAGATTACCTATTTTGGAGAATTGCTTGCCGCATTCAGAACAGCAATATGGCTTCTCCCCAGTGTGAATTCTTGTGTGTATCTGAAGAGTACTACTGCTAACAAATTTTTGGCCACACTCGGCACAGGTAAATGGCTTCTGCCCCGTGTGGATTCTTCTGTGGTTATAAAGACTGCCTGATTGCGAGAACTGCTTGCCACATTCTGAACAGCAGTATGGTTTCTCTCCACTGTGAATTCGTCTGTGGGTTCGAAGGTGGCTCATCTGGGAGAATTGTTTGTCGCATTCAGAACAGCAATAGGGCTTCTCTCCAGTGTGAATTCTCATGTGACTCTTAAGTAGGCTACTACAAGAGAAGCGTTTGCCACATTCAGTACAGCAGTGTGGCTTCTTACTTGAAGGACAGTCCTGGTTATCACTGGCTGTAGATTTTGGATTTAAACTGTTCTTCTGCTTTTGGACATCAGACATATCTGATGAACTTGTACTGTGCATCTGCTGTTGAGTGCTCCTTTTATCTGTCCTTGTTAGTTTCACAGCAGACTGAGGATTGAAGTGAGAAGTAGCCGGTGTCAAAATGTCCCCTGTACAAAACAGAAAAATAAAATGTTCAGACATCGGTAAAACACAATATGAACAAAGGAATAACTGTCATATATAAAGCATTGTACAGGGTGAGCCAAAAAAGAAGAACCACATTTCAAACGTTTATTCTGCAAAAATGCTACAAGATCAAATAATTTCATTACGACACAAGAAAGGGTATACCAAATAGATTTGTTTCACTGTGTTTTAAAAATGATGTCTTTAAGATGGTGGCCATCATTAGTGATATACTCTTCGAGACGATTTCTGAACACTCACATGACTCGTTCGGCCATTTCAAGGGGAAGAGCAGCGATTTCGTGGCGAGTAGCATCCTTGAGGGCTTCAAGGTTTTGAGGTTGGTGTGTGTATACCTTTGACTTGAAATAGAAATCGAAAGCAAGATCAGGTGGACATGAAGGTCAGCCGACATCACCACGCAGGAAGATCAGCTTCCCCGGAAACATCTCCAACAAAACCTGCACAGATCTCTGCACAGGCCGTATGAGCTGTTGCTCCATTCTTGTTAAAACCAGGCATTCACCACATCCATTTCTTTCAGTACCCTAGCATTTCAATGTAACGTTCCGAAGTGACGTTGCTCCCCCCTCCTCAAAAAAAGTAAGGGCCTGCCTACAATACCAAATTCTGCTATGGCGCACCAAACTGTAAGACGCTCACTGTGCAGGTGTCTCTGATGAAGTTCACAAGGATTGGTTTCAGCCCAATAGCAAAAGTTTTGCTTATTATAGTCAAATGGATGACGATGGCATTTCGATGAACGATTGCAGAATGTTTGCGCACAACTCTCTACGGCTTTCCCAGTCTCTCTCACTGAGTTCCAATACTACTAGCATTTTGTATGGATGGAAATTAAGGTCCTTATGCAAAATCCTCCTGTTGGAAATGCCCAAGGCAGAAGCGCGCTGAACGTCTAGAAGACTGAAAAATGGATGCCCTTACAGCTTGGATGTTTTCAGGCATTCGTACAGTCCAAGGACGGCCCTGAGATTTTCTGTTCAATGTTGAAAATTTAGCCACCCACTGAAGAATTAATTTTCCAATTTGGGACGTCACCATTAGGAGGAATGCTGAAGTGCGTTCGGGAAGGTGTGTTGCATAGTGATGTTGGATTTGTTGTTTTTGAAGAACATTTCGACGGTGCGCATCATACAAAGACCGAATTAAAACTACAAGGGATCGCCTATCAAAGGACCCGACTCACTCGGCTGCCTCTACCTCGCGCATTGACATTGAGAAATGTGGTGCTTCATTTTGGATCACCCTGTATAAGGCTCAGGTAAAGACATATACATAGATATATAGTCAGGGAAAGAAGAAAATACGTAAAACCATAAAGCTGAAGGAGGGGGTATTATGACATAATAAAAAAAATCAGGTCTTAAAATTAGGTAAATACAACTTCAAATGAGCAACACCACATGACATATCACACTGTGCAATTATTTAACAAAAAACAAAGCCAAAAGGCAAAAGCAGTGTGTGAAAAGTGAAGTCCACCCTTACCGCTTCCATAAGAATTCAGAGGGTAAGTAGCAGTCAGGTGCTGCTCATCAATTTGCACTCGATTAACGGATCATCAGCAAGTGGGCCCACCTCCATAAAAGCAGAAGGTCTGGAGTGTTCAGGTGTGTGTTAACATCAAGACAAGGAGGAAAAACATCAGCAATAATCTCAGAAGCAATTGTTGCTACCCATCAGTCTTTGAAGGGTTCTAAGAACATTTTCAAACAATCTAAACTCCATCATTCTACAGTGAGAAAGATTATTCACAAGTGGCAAACATTCAAGACAGTTGCAAATTTTCCCAGGAGTGGACATCCTAGCAAATTCACCCCAACGTCAGACTGTGCAATGGTTAGAGAAACTGGAAATAACCCAATAGCTCCATGTCAGACTCTACAGGCCACTCTTAACATGTTAAAGTTCATGACAGTACAATTAGAAGAAGATGGAACAAGTATGACTTGCTTGCTTGGAAGGGTTGCCAGGAGAAAGCCTCCTCTCTCTGAAAGGAACATGACAGCATGGCATAGGTTTACAAAGTTGCATCTGAACAAACAACAAGACTTCTGGAACAACGTCCTTTGGACCCATGTGGAGATTTGTGGTCATAACGCACAGCACCATGTTTGGTGAATACCAAACACAGCATATCAGCACACACACATCAGACCAAGCACGCTGGTGGAGGGCTGCTGATTTGCAACCACAGCACCCGGGCACCTTGCTGGCACTGAGTCAACCTGGAACTCCTCTGTAGAGCAAAGTACTCTCAAGTCAAACATGAGGCCCGATGGCTAAAGCTTGGCCGAAATTGGGTCATGCAAAAGGACAATGATCCCAAGCAGACCAGCAAATCTACAATAGAATGGCCGAAAAAGAAAAGAATCAAGGAGTTGCAATGGTCCAGTCAACCCGATTGAAATGCTGTGGCAAGACCTTAAGTGAGTTGTGCATAAACGGATGCTTGCAAACCTCAATGGACCGAAGCAACGTTGTCAAGAAGAGGAGGCCAAAATTCCTCCACAATGATGTCAGAGGCTGAAAATTAGAATTGGAATGCCTTTTATTGTCATTGCACAAATGTTAGTGTGTCAGCTGAATAGTACATACAATACAAACAGAACATTCAACAGCCACTGCACTTCATACGAAATTACACACATACATTAATATAAAATAAGAAAATAATAAATGTGTGCATTTGCATATAGAAAGTGGAAAAACATAAATAGTGGAGCAGTTCCATTTTACAGAGATCACAATGAGTCTCCGAGATGGTGCACTTTTGTCCCATTGATGCCATGGGTGACAGTGAAAGACATCAGATCCAAAGCACTTAAGATGCAGTAAACAGTTATTTAACAAAATGTAGCTCTCTAATAGCACGTAGATATAAGCTTTTCAGCAGTCTGGAAATGTGCATCTTAATAGAACTATAAAGACTTTGAGAAGGCAGCAGAGTGAAAAGGTGGTGGCCTGGGTGAGATGGGCCCCTAATGAATGTTTGGCCCTTCGTAAACACCAAGTTCTGTCTTTGTCCTCTAGTGAAGGTAACTGGGTGTTGTGCTGAACTGAGGACTCTCTGAAGAGCCTTCTTGTCAGCCACGGAGCAGCCAGCATACCATACCAGGATGCCACAGGTGACAATGCTTTCCACAGAGCTGCAATAGGAGGACACCAGCAGCCTGCTTGGACAGGCCAGCCTTCTTCAGAATCCTTGAGAAGTAGAGACACTTCTGTGCCTTCTACAACAGAGAGGTGTGCGTGCCAAACAATTTAAAGCCAGGCACTCTCTCCACTGTGTCTCCTCTGATGTATAGAGGTGCAGGTTCTTCTTCCTGCCTCCTGAAGCCGATATCCAGCTCCTTTGTTTTGGAGGTGTTGAGTGCCAAGTAGACAGTTTGCTGACCTCATCACCGTTACGTGTCAGACCCACCACAGTGCTGTCATCTGCAAACTTGATGACTGTATTTCTGCTATGTACTGGTTGCACAATCGTGGGTACAGAATGAATAAAGAAGAGGACTCAGCACACAGCCCAGTGGAGCTCCAGTGTGGATTGTCAGGGTCGGGAAGTGGTGGGTGCCCAGTCTGACAGTCTGCGGTCGGTTTGTTAAGACGTCCTTGACCCATCGACATGTGTGCTGATTGACACCCAGGTTGTGCAGTTTAGTCACCATCCTGCTAGGGATGATCGTGTTAAAGGTGGAACAGAAATCTACAAATAAATCTTTTCCTGTATGACTTTACAGATGTTAAATTATTGCTCCCACAAGGTACTGAATCATGGGGTCTACTTAGTTTTTCCATGCATGGCTTTGCCATTTAGGCTTCATTTTTTGCTAAATAAATAATGACACAGTGGAATCTGTTGTGTGTTGTTTGTGGTGATTTAAATAACTTTAGAACCTGCTAAGTACCAGATTTTTTTTTTATTATGTCCTGATACATGACTATACAGTGCCCACAAAAAAGTATTCCGACCCTCGGCTTATTTTTGACATTCTGTTATGTTGCAGCCTTAAGTTAAACTCGCGTCAATTCATTTTTTCCATTATCAAACAACATTCAATACCCAAAATGACAAAAGTGAAAAAAAGGATTTCAGGAATTTTTGAAAATTCATTAATAATTTGCCACACTACCTGGTGAAGACAGGCAATAGGAGAATTTAAAAATATTTGCTCTCTCTTGCCCTGTGTGTGCACCTTCAGCAACTCTCCTCCGTATCAACGTGTGTCTTAGTCAGCATGTCCTTTCTCGAGCACGTTGCCGTAAAGACTGCTTCTCAGACTGTCATTATTTTCGAGATGCCTTTCTCATCTTTTGCCCGCTTTTTTTGACCATTATGGTCACAAATCTCCACTTTGGCCCAAAGGACATTGTTCCAGAACTCTTGTGGTTTGTTCAGATGCAACATTGCAAACCTAAGCCGTGCTGTCATGTTCTTTTCAGAGAGGAGGCTTTCTCCTGGCAACCCTTCCAAGAAAGCAAGCCATACTTGTTCTGTCTTTTTCTAATTCTACTGTCATGAACTTTAACGTTTAACATGTTAAGAGAGGCCTGTAGAGTCTCTGAGCATTGCACAGTCTGACCTTAGGATGAATTTGCTGGGACGTCCATTCCTGGGAAGATTGGCAACTGTCTTGAATGTTTGCCACTTGTGAATAATCTTTCTCACTGTAGAATGATGGACTTCACATGGTTTGGAAATGGCCTTATAACCCTTCAAAAACTGATGGGCACCAACAATTGTTTCTGAGATTATTGCTGATGTCTTTCCTCCTTGGCATGGTGTTAACACACACATACACACACACACACACACCTGAACTCTCCAGACCAGCAAACTGCCAGACGTTCTGTTTTTATCGAGGTGGTCCCACTTGATGATGATCAGTTAATTGAGTGCATTTGATGAGCAGCACCTGACTGCTACTTACCCACTGAATTGCTATGGAAGTAGTAAGGGTGGACTTCATTTTTCACACACTGTGTTTGCCTTTTGGCTTAGTTTATATTAAATAAATAATGACATGGTGTCAAGTGTTGTTGTTCATCTGAAGTTGCATTTACCGAATTTTAAGATCTGACTTTTTATTATGTCCCAATACGTAAAACCATAGAATGGTAAGTGTGTGTGGGGGGGGGGGGGGCACTTTCTTTATCACATGACTATACAGTGCCCACAAAAAGTATTCTGACGCTTGGCTTTATTTGACATTTCGTTATGTTGCAGCCTTATGCTAAACTCGTGGCAATTCATTTTTTCCATCATAAAAAAACATTCAATGTCCAAAATGACAAAAGTGAAACCAGGATTTCTGAAATTTTTGCAGATTCATTAATAATTAGCCAAACTACCTGGTGAAGACAGGCAATAGGAGAATTTAAAAATATTTGCTCTCTCTTGCCCTGTGTGCACCTTCAGCAACTCTCCTCCATATTTCCGTGTGTCTTAACCTTTCTAAGCCAGCACTTCCTTTCTCGAGCACATTGCCATAAAGACAACTTCTCAGACCATCATTATTTTCGAGACGCCTTTCTCATCTCCTGCCCGCTTTTATATTTCCCATCTCTCAGCGCAGTTCCTCTGCCATTTCCCCTCCTCCTCATGTCCAACACTCAGATTCCTCTTTCAATCACGTCATCAAAACCAAACTGGCCAATCACACCCAAGCCAAACTGACCAATCATATTGCTCTATGGGACAGGACATACACACACAGGGCTTAGTATTTTATTATATAGTAAGTAAAACAAAACTGAAATATCACATTGACACAAGTATTCAGGCCCATTACTCAGTGAATCATGGGCAATGGGCTCCACAACATCCTTGAGACCCATGCCCCAGTTAAATCACGAGTGGTCTCTTTTGTAAAATCTGCCCCGTGGTTTACAAGTGAGCTTCAACAGATGAAAGCAGCTGGACGAGACCCTTGAGCGGCATTTTGTTGCAACCAGTTCAACAGTCTACAAATTAGCTTATCAGCAACACAAAAAAAAAAAAAAATAAAATAACTCCAGGGCACTGACCACTGCCAGATCTCAATACTATTCAAATTTAATCACTAGTCCTGGAAATTCCAAACAACATTTTTCCGTGATAAATCATTTACTCAATTCTCACACCTACGCCTGGAATAATTTCACAGAGGAGCACTACAATAATTTTATTGAATATTTCACCTCTAAGGTAGACATCATCCGCTCCTCATTGTCTGCCTCCAGCCCTCCATCGCTGGATGTTTCTACATTAAAGCCAATGGGCTGCCTTTCCCAGTTCCTCTGTACCACAGTTAAAGAAGTTGAGGGCATCATACAGAGGATGAGACCTTCAACGTGTTCATTGGACCCTTTTCCTACTCCTCTGGTAAAAGCTAATGTATCAGATATAAGCCCTCTTATTGCTGATATCTTTAATCACTCTCCCCAGAGCGGCTTAGTCCCACTGGTCTTGAAAACCGCAAAAATTAGACCTCATTTAAAAAAAATCCTCTTTGGATCCTGAAGTGATAGCAAACTACCGTCTGATCTTCAGCCTTCCATTTTTGTCTGAGGTTTTGGAAAACGTTGTTTTGGTCCAGCTTCAGGATCACCTCAAAAAATTCAATCTGATTGAAAAATTTCAATCTGGTTTCTGAACTTCTCACAGTACAGAGACAGCCCTGGTCAGAGTCACCAATGACCACCTGATGGCTGCTGACCAGGGGTCTCCATCACTCCTTATCCTCCTGGACCTCTCAGCTGCATTTGATACGGTAGATCATAATATTCTCCTTCATCATCTTCACTATATAATTGGACTTTCTGGCATTGCTTTCGAGTGGTTTGAGTCCAATCTTACAGACAGGGCTGAGTATGTGGCCTTGAGGTGATGCTAAATCTCATACTCACACTGTCACCTGTGGGGTCCCACAAGGATCAGTCCTTGGGCCGACCCTTTTTAATATCTATATGTTACCCCTGGGTCTCATCATCCGCAAGCATGGAGTTTCATTCCATTGCTATGCCGATGATATGCAGCTCAATGCGAGACTGGATTCAACTTCTCTTACACCTCCATCAACTCTTTCTTCTTGCTTGGATGAGATTGAGGCCTGGATGTCCAAGAACTTCCTCAAGCTGAACAGCACCAAAACTGAAGGTCTTTTAATAGGCACCCCCATCAACTTCATTCCTCTGTAAATTGTATTTCCTTTTCTGACTGTACCATTACTTTCTCCCCTTCTGTTACAAATCTGGGTGTTAAGTTAGACTCCCATCTGTCATTTGATACACATGTCCATCACTTTTGTAAAATTGCGTTCCTTCATCTTCATAACATAGCCAAACTTTGTCCCTACCTCTCCCTCCGTGATGCTGAAAAGCTGGTTCATGCCTTTGTCTCCTCCAGGCTGGACTATTGTAATGCAATCCTCATCGGGATACCCAACAAGAGCCTTCAAAAGCTCCAACTAATTCAAAATAATGCTGCAAGGATCCTGATGAGGGTGCGGAAATATAAACACATCTCACCAATCCTTCGATCACTTCATTGGCTCCCTATTCACCTCCATATTGAATACAAACTCTGTTTACTCACCAGTGTATTCATGAAAATGCTCCACAATATCTTAAAGAACTCCTTATACACTAATCCCTCACTTATCGCGGGAGATAGGATCCGAGGCCGACCGCGATAACTGAATTTCCGCGAAGTAGGGACACCATATTTATTTAATTATTTAACGTGTATTTGGACGTTTTTAAACCCTCCTTGTATTGTTTACAACCCACCCTTTACTCTATTAATAACAGGGACAACTGCTAAGCAATATGAAATCGGTAGATAAGTTTACACTTACTGTATAGCGAAGTACACGTACCTATATATGACGTGATGATGGTGATGAATATGCTGCGCAGTAAAAATGATGACGATGAAGGTGATAATCCCCTGAATGCAGTAGCAAGAGCACATTAATGTTGAATGAGTGAGATGAGACTTCCTGGTTAATGCAGCACTCCGTCGCTGAGCCAATCAGCAGCACACAGGAACTTAACTGCGTGCTCTGATTGGGTAGCTTCTCAGCCATCCGCCAATAGCATCTCTTGTATGAAATCAACTGGGCAAACCAACTGAGGAAGCAAATACCAGAAGTAAAAAGACGCATTGTCTGCAGAAACCCGGGAAGCAGCGAAAAATCTGCGTTATATATTTAGATATGCTTACATATAAAATCCGCGAAGTCATGAATCCGCGAAAAGTGAACCGCGAAGTAGCGAGGGATTACTGTACTACAATCCACCACAAGAAACCTCCGTTTTACAAATACCTACCGCCTTTGCCCCCCTGCCACCAAACTTCATACAATGGGTGACCAAGCCTTTGCAGTCACTGCTCCATGGCTCTGGAATGTTCTACCGGAGAGCCTGAGAACACAGCAGATTGTGGGCTGTTTTAAAAAACAATTAAAGACTTTTCAATTTCATCCATCCATCCATCCATTTTCCAACCCGCTGAATCAAAACACAGGGTCATGGGGGTCTGCTGGAGCCAATCCCAGCCAACACAGGGCACAAGGCAGGAACCAATCCCGGGCAGGGTGCCAACCCACCACAGACTTTTCTATTTAGGAAAACTTATTAACAAGAATGCTATAATTATTGTTGTTTTATCTCTGTTTTTATCTTGTTGTGTCTTTGTTTAAACATTTTATGTTGCATTTTGAGATTTACTGCTAATGTAAAGTGCCCCTGTAAATAAAACGCATTATTATTATTATTATTATTATGTCAACTACGTTTATCTCAAGCGCTGTACTTGGGAGGTTTTGGACTTCAGACTCTGAGGTTGTGATCACGAGCAAGTCACTTCACCTGCCTGGGCTCCAACTGGAAAACAGAAGAAATGGAACCCATTGTATCTGAAATGTTGTAAGTCACCTTGGATAAAAGTGCCAGCCAAATAAGCAAATATACCCAATACCCAGTGGGTAGAAAGCAGCCCCCCTCAACTCAAGATATTTGCCTGTCAGCCTCTTTATTTAAATCAGTCATAGGCTCTCAATAATAACCCTGACAAGGAGTCCTTCCCTAACCCTAAGTCTGGATTCTTCCGTGTGTAATGACAAAGAAGATTACTTTTACTGTTATTACGCTACAGCACAGTGTCCTCCTTTAACACAATACAACCCCCTGCCAACATGATGGCAACTTTATTGCGGAGATAAACAGAAGAAGAATCACCGGGTTACCAGGCTGAAATTTACAAGCCATGCCACCAGCTAATGAATAGCCATTCCTGTTCTGATTTGCAAAAAAACAGTTTCCCCTCGAGAATTAACAAAGTACATTATATTGCCAAAAGTATTGGGATGCCTGCCTTTCCACAAACATGAACTTTAATGACATCCCATTGTTAATATGGAGTTGGCCCACCCTATGCAGCTATAACAGCTTCAGCTCTTCTCTGAAGGCTTTCCACAAGGTGTAGGAGTGGGTGTATTTATGGGAATTTGTGACCAGGAGAGCATTTGTGAGGTCAGGCACTGATGTTGGGCGAGAAGGCCTGGCTCACCCGCTCGCAGTCTCCGCTCTAATTCATCCCAAAGGTGTTGATGTCATGGCTCTGTGATGGCCAGTCAAGTTCCTCCACACCAAACTCGCTCCTCCATTTCTTTACAGATCTTGCTTTGTGCACTGGTGTGTGCCCAGTCATGTTGTCATCCCCAAACTGTTCCCACAAAGTTGGGAGCTTGAAATTGTCCAAAATGGCTCCATATGCCGAACTGGAACTAAGGGGCCAAGACCAAGCCCTGAAAAACAACCCCACGCCATAATTCCCCCTCCACCAAACTGTACACTTGCTACAATGCTGTCAGGCGAGTACCGTTCTCCGAGCCAGACTCGTCCATCGGATTGCGTGATTCGTCACTCCAGAGGTGACGTCTCCACTGCTCCAGAGTCCAGTGGCGGGTGGTGGGCTTTACACCACTGCATCCAATGCTTTGCATTGCACTTGGTGATGTCAGGCTTGGCTGCAGCTGCTCGGTCACGGAGACCCATTCATTCCATGAAGCTCTCTCTCTATGCTGCACTGTTGAGCTTTTGGAGGTCTGTAGCCATTGACTCAGCAAACCTCAGCATGCGCTGTCCCCGCTCTGTGGCCTACCACTTCGTGGCTGAGTTGCTGTTTTTCCCAATCACTTCCATTTTGTTATAATACCATTGACAGTGAACTGTGGAATATTTAGTAGCGAGGAAATATCACAAATGGACTTCTTGCACAGGTGGCATGCTATCACGGTACCAGGCTTGAATTCACTGAGCTCCTGAGAGTGGCCCATTCTGTTTGTAGAAGCCAGCAGTCTGCATGCTGAGGGGCTCGATGTTATAAACCTGTGGCCATGGAAGGGATTGGAACACCTGAGTTCAATGATTTGGAGGGGGGGTCCCAATACTTTTGGCAATATAGTGTATATCAAATAAATAAATGAATTAATAAAATTGTGTGAAGTGATCATTCTGGCCTTAAGCCTGAAAGGAAAATTCTGCAATGCTGGTTTAATAAGACGCCAGGGCTTGTGTACAAAACGTGAGAACTTCACGCTTACAGGTTCTGTCCTTTGTAGCACAGACTTATTTCACAACCAATTCAGCATGGATGCCCAAACCACCAAAATCAGGCACAGCTGAAGTCAGACGTTTCTGTCCACTTCGGGTGAATTCTTTAAAACTCACTTTACAAGCCCTGTTTTATACTAACAAACTATACATTTGGCATATTGTTTGTGCGGGGCAAAGGTCATTTTCTCCACCAATGTTCACAGAGCTCAGAGTATTTCACTTTTGATCGAGCAGATCACAATTCCAGTTGGTCACTTTGTTCATATTTGATAGCATTGCCTTTCAACTGTTCAATTTGAACCACACATCTTGGGGAGTCTGCGGTGGGCTGGCGCCCTGTCTGGGGTTTGTTTCCTGCCTTGCGGCCTGTGTTGGCTGGGATTGGCTCCAGCAGACCCCCGTGACCCTGTAGTTAGCATATAGCAGGTTGGATAATGGATGGATGGATCTTGGGGAGTCTGAAATTATATTCCACACGCTTATATTTGAAATTTGTCACTTTAATTGTTTTGGGTGACACTCTTAGAGGGCTAGGACCACTGGTAACAAATTAAATATCTAGGACCACCGGTAATTAATCAAGTATCAAAAAAATGTCCTATTTATAATCAGCAAACCTCAAAACACCATAAAACGACACTCTACATGCCCGTTTTACTGATCCCCATTATTCTGAAGCTGTGTGAAAAAGAAATTTCAACTGTTCGTATCCTATTAGGGAGTGAACCCTTGGGGTTCGTTGTTGTGATCGTCCCCGTCACTCAATGAGGAAACGTAACAGGCTTACTCCAGCAGCGAAGACACCACATACAATAAATCTATGCAGAAAAGTGTTTAAACAAAATTCTCATTATGGTCAGCAAATATACCCTTCAATCGAGATGTCACAATACCAGAATTGTTGTATTCAACATCAAAATAAGGGAAATTTTATGACACTTGATAGACTGGCAATCAGAAGGTCATGAGTTCGATCCTGCATGACTCCCTTACGAGAAGTGAAGTGTTCTTATCGGATGTTGAGGTGGTTGAGGACTACAGGTACCTGGGGGTACACATTGACAGTAAACTGGACTGGTCCAAGAACACCAACACAGTTTTCAAGAAAGGGCAGAGCCGGCTTTACCTACTGAGGAGGCTCAGGTCTTTCAATGTCTGTAGGAAAATGCTGACTATGTTCTATCACTCTGTGGTAGAGAGCGTGGTGTTTTTTGCAGCTGTGTGCTGGGGCAGTGGGGTGAAGACAGCTGATGCCAACAGGCTGAACAAGCTGATTAAAAAGGCTGGTTCTGTCCTGGGTGTCAGACTGGAGAACCTGGTGGAGGTGTCTGAGAGGAGAATGCTGAAAAAGCTTCTCGGTATCATGGACAACCCCTCTCACCCCATGCACGCCTCCTTAATGGGTCATCAGAGCACACACAGCAAAAGACTCATTGCCTCCAAATGCAGAACCGAACGCCACAGGAAATCCTTTCTACCTGTGGCAATAAGACTGTATAACTCTTCCTCATTCTGTAGGTGATCTTTTTCAGAATTTTTGTCATTAGGTCTCATTTGTTTTTTTTTATTTACTCACCTGTATGTTACTGAATGTTTGTTTCATCCCATCATCACATGCTGCTATCTCATTTACTCATGGCACAAACACTAAGTCACTTTTCGTAACCACTTGCACTAATAATCTGTTGTTTTATTATATCTGTTATAGTTTTAGTTATAGTTGTTTGTTGCTTTGCACAAATTAGTTATACAGTTATAATACAAACTATTAGAGTTATTTGTTACTTTGTTTAGTAATAGTGCAAACAGAATAACAACTCTACTGTTCTTTTTAAACTCTCGACTACCTTATCTTTATTCTTCTTGTTGCACTGAGCATGTATATGACAAAAGAATTTCCCTCGGGATAAATAAAGTTCTTATCTTATCTTATCTTTCAAAGCCACAGCAAAAACACAAATCCCATACAATGGCTTTTCATTAAGGTACCTCCATTACTGAAGTGAAAGATATTATGCATTTTCTGCAATACAGGTCAGGTCAGGACGGGGAGCATGCACTGGTACAGCGCGTTGTCACACCTACCACACAACGAAACAGCTCAGGGTCCTGGTTGGCAACCACACGTCCAAGTCCCATGCTCCATAAATGACCCTCTATCTGCCACAGATATTACAAGGGTGTCCCCTTGGCCCGGTCCAGCCACTGTGTGAGCCGGCTCACCCTCGGGGAATCGCGCCACATGGCAGTAGTGCCGTAACTGACGCTCCCTCACATTGCAGGTCATGTGACTCATTCGGGAATCCATGAGCAACACAAAGTCAAACCAGCGGGACCCAAGGATTCTCCGAAGAGATACATGGAGTCCAGTCTTCATTTCAAGTCACTGGATAGCGTGCATGTCACACAAACAGGGAGCACCAGGACTCTAAAGACTTGGACCTTCGTCTTTTTACAGAGATACTGGGAGCGCCACACACCCTTTTCTGGTGACATCATGACCCCCCATGCTCTCCCAATCCATCTACTGACTTCATAGGAAGAGTCACCAGAGACATGAATGTCAGTGCCGAGGTAAGTAAACCTCTCAATGCGGTCGACACTCTCTCTGCAGACAGACACACTGCTGATGGCTGTGCCCAAGAGGTCATTAAAAGGCCTGGCTCTTTGGTTTTTATCAGGACACTCACAAGGCCAGACACTCAGACTCCTCACTCAGTCTCTCGACAGCCCCGATCAGAACCTCCATATATAAATACGAACAGAAGCAACGGCTTTACAATACAAGCAGTTACCCAACTGTCACTTAAGTAAACAAGCATTGGCATTCCTAAATATCAAAATACAATGCAGGTCTTGAACTTCAACGTATGCCAGAGATGGGGATCCCTCCCAGTGTAATAACAAATGTGGAGTTAGGAATCTTGGGGGAATTTCAGCATAGGGTTTTATAATGAATGACATCATAAACTACCTGACTTACCTGAGCATGTGCACATTCTAAATTTATTTTCTGTCCATTAACTGAAAACTGCTCAGAATCCAAACTAAATGTAAAAATTCAAACAGTCTTATACATGTACAGTTGAATTTGTGAATTCCAAGATAATTCTGCATATTTCCATTTAAACAAACTCTTTAAAGCGGATTTTGTTAACAACAGGCTTTCAAAATCTGGTTTGTCAGAGACCCACTCTGTAAAGTTCATAACATTTGTTATTGTAAGATTTTATATTTGCATTATTAGATGGTTAACAAAAAAATATGACCAAAGAGTGGGATTTAACAGATTAGTATTTCTTGCTACTTAACATAACTTTAAAATGCTGGTAACTGTTTTGTTTTCTGTACTTTGGTACCAAATTAGTACTGAAATATAAGTTCTTGTGACGTCGAAGCCCCTCAAATGAAAACACTGCAACTTTTTTTTTTTTTAAATCCCACGCTATTAGTGTTAACAGACGAGGTCATGGTTGTGATGACCCCCTAACCAAACCCCTCCACAGGCTTTCTCCATTATGATAAATACATATAGTCCGATAAGAAACATTTAACTGTTAAATGTCACGCTCCCAAATTTCTGTAGTTATTTAAATAAACGCTTCTTGTGTAATTTAATAAAAGGAAAAGAATAAAAAAGAACTTTGCTCACTTTCACCAAAAAATTTGAAACCTCAGCACATTTCCATTTTTCACATAAAGAGCATGAGAGCCCAGACCCACACTCCCTGACCCTACAATCAACACATGTTTATTTATATTATTTTAGAATATAAATAATATATTTTACAATATTTTATTATATAGTTTTATACTTACTTGCTCCTGTTGAGATCTCCTCAGTCCTCTTTGTGTCAGATTTGAAAGGCCCAGACCTCACCTTGAAGTCAACGGGCTCCACGCTTCTATGTTTGTGCATCTCGCCAATGACCGCCATCTCCTCAGCTTCTTCTTTAATGCCCACGGTCACCAGTTCATAATCCTCATCTGTAACGCCCAGACTCTCCTGTTCGGAGTGGACGGACCCCCACTCACAGTCCTCCTCTTTAACTGTTACAGTCATTATCTCCGTGGCACTTATGTCACACGTTTCCTGTTTCATTTCCATCCTGACGTTGCCGTAAAACGGCAGCTAAGCCTTCCTTGCTGCTGAAAGAATGAGATTTAATTCCAATTAAACTTCTAGAGCATAAGAAATCTGGCAATTGAGAGGAGTCCAATTAGCCCATCAAGCTCGTTTGTTTAGCTAATAGCTCATCGAAACACTTCTTAAAGGTTGTTAAGGTTTCTACTTCAACTATGTTTAATTCAGTTTATTGTTATACAGCTTTGCTCACCGAGTACAGGCGCAGTGCATTGTGACAAATTCTCAGCTAAAATGCAAGTACAAATTTTACAAATCACTAAACACAGAATTAATACACATAAAGACACACAAAAAAAATTGTTTCAAACTGACTAACATAAATGGAGCCCAGAACTCTCTGTCAATAAACTAAATGTTAAGTTATTGACCAGTTGACATGTCTTGGCAGTTTGTTTCACACTCCCACAATTCTTTGCACAAAGAGGTGCTTCTCAATTAAAATCTAAAGAAAAAGTTGATTCTCTTACTGTTAAGAGAGTTCAGAGAAATCACACTGTACTATGCTGATGGTCACTCGGCACTCTTCATTTCAAATTATGAAGTGTTAACTGTGGTAGAAAATTAACATCTCTCTATTATAATAAAAAAATCTCGGGACGAGATGTGACTTTTTGGAAGGAAGTCCCACGCGATGGAGACTTTTACCATGAGATTCGATCAAGTCATGCCATACTTACAACTATTTTCAAACAAGACCACGATCATCAGGTGCATTCTGGCACTTAACCTGGACAGACACAAATCCATTAAAGGGCTTACTTATGAACAAACACACTTACAAAGATCTAGTTTAGAATCACCCATTCATTTAAATATGGCAGCGAGAAACGATGAAGACAAACGAATTAACGCAAAAATTGTCGATCGGTTACACGGCAAAGTTGTTAAATGCGTATCAGTAGACTATGCTGAAACAGTTGGTGGTGATGGCGCGGAAGATGAAAACATCAACTTACAATTTCACGAAGAATATCTACAACCGTTAACCCCATCCGGTATTCCACTGGCCGAATTACCGCAGAAAGAAGGATGTATCGTAATGTTATTGCGTTATTTATGTCTGAGTGACGGGCTATGCAATGGGATAAGATTAGTTGTATTCAAAATTGGTCGAATAATTCTGACATGTCATATTTTAACAGGCGACAAGAAAGGTCATGTAGTACATCTAACATTAGACACCAAAGAAGATCTTGATATGCCATTCATATTAAAACGTTTCCAGTGAGAATAGCTTTTGCTAAGACAATTAACAAATCACAGGGTCAAACAGACGAAAAAGTTGTTTTATTTAATAGTGAGAAAGAAACAATATTCACTCACGGGCAGTTATATGTTGCGTTCTCACAATGTAAGTCCAAACACGGAATTAAAATTCAATGCGATCATGAAGAAAAGTTAATTCCAAATATTGTTTTAACTGAAGTTTTAAAGTAAAAGTGAAAATAATGAATTTGTAACAATTCCCACGAAAATAACAATCTCTTTAAATTGTATATTCGGTTAACCAAACCAGAGTTTGGCGAGGGAAGCAAGCAGGGTGCGGAGCCCCCTAGTCTTATTAAAGAAAGAAAGAAAGAAAGAAAGATCTCCTAATAGGCCAATTCAGTTATCAGGCAGGAGAAAAGCTTGTGATTGTATCTTTTAATTACTCTTTGGCAAAATGCCTTGGAGGGACCGTTCATCAAAAACAGTTCATTACAGCCTGGTCAGAATGATCAGAGAAACAAAGAATAGAAGTTCATTTTATAAACTATTAAATTTACATACAGCGTCAATCAATGCAGATATTTACTCTGGTTGGTTCATTGGTTTACACCCAAATGATTTATATAAAATGAAAGTCTATTATATTATATTCTGGTCCTTCTTTATACCTTTGAGTTACACCACCACCCTTGAAATTTCTGCGCATATAACGATTGTCCATTCTCATTGCTTATAGGACATCTGCTGATTTCTTAGTCATCCTTCAGTTCATTTTGTATATTACATCAACCTTTCTTCTGGTACATTCTTTATTTACTTGACCATCTCAGTATTTTTCCTAACCCAATTCTTATATTTCAGTGTTCATTTTGTTGTTCACTTCACCTTTATCTGATTTCCTGGTATGCCTGAACAGGTTTCTGACATTTATTAAGCCTTTATGCTATTTCTTTAAGATGAATGTCATGTTACCCTAAAATTATTCTTCCACAAAACCAAACTTTGAAGTCAGACATTAAGGTCCAACAGGCTCTAAGAGGACCCCCTCCCACTGCTGTGGCCCACCAGCATTCACATACTTGGACTGTACTGTATTTAAAGTAAAAGTGCCAAAAGGCAGGCCAGCTATTCTCATTGATTTTGTATGACAAGTTTACAGAAAGAAAGCAGAGACATCATTTCCTTCGTGTTGCACGAGCAATGTAAGCCGACTATTTTTCTTCTTGCGTTTGTATACATTGTCAGGTCTGCCGTGACTGTGAAAATATTTGTGAATTAGTCACTTTCTAGTGGAGTGCTCATCACTTACAACGCACTCCACCCGTAATGTGCCATCTTGTGTGTTCTCCTTCCCCTTGTCAAACAGATTTTGGCCATATACTTAAGACTTCTACTGACATGAAAATATTTTGATGCCATTTAATGCGGGATTATACTGTGATATCTTTTCACCTCACCAAAAACAGCTTTCACATCTACAGTCTTCCAGATTTGTCTTTCAGCATGAATAGTGAAGCAATGTCAGTGATTATAACAGCACTTTTTCTGAGATTATTTTGTAGTTATCTGCAGTAGAGAGACAGCAATTTACACTTTGACAGTGATGGTAAATAATGTGTAACAGACGGCCGGTAGCTCAACCCAGCCAGGACCACCACAGAATGGAACAATGGGGGAAGGCAACCTCTTTGGGACACTACTTCCCCCAAGATGCCAGATGGCAGCTTCCCTGGATTGCAGCGGTGCCCCGGATTCCCACATGGCACCATGGAACATGTAGTTTTATGCCACAGCCCTGCTGGATACCGTGAGTGCCGCTGCAAGAGAACCTGGAGAGTCATGTCTCACCCATAGCCCGGAAGTACTACCAAGTCACGGAGATGAAAGCCCAGAAGTACCTCTGGGCTGAAGAAAATTCAAGTTCTCCATCTGACCCGGAAGTCCTGGCAAGTCACGTGGATGGAAGGACAAAAGCACTTCTGGGTCAGACCACACACATATTATATACAGTATATATAAGGACTGCTGGGAACCCAGCAAGCAAGCCACGGTCAGGTGGAGATGGACGAAGCTTGTGGAGATGTGGAGGAGAAAAGAGAGAGAGAGAATTGTGTTCATTATTATTGTAAATACGTGCCTGTTTAATGTGGCTGTGGTGCTTAGAGGGCACTGTTTAAAGAAGAGAATTATTAAAAGATCTTCTTGGTGCTTTTACCTGGTGTCCCGAGTGTCTGTCTGTTGGGTTTAAAGGGGCAACAGTGACCCCTAGTGTCCACACTGTCAATAACAGTGACAGGAGAGGGTTTGCCAAGGTAAAAAGTAGTACTAGGGTGTTGTAGCGTGTTAACTTCTCACTACATTCATAATGGCTAAGCAAAATTACCCCTTTTATTGGCTAACCGAAAAGATAACAATATGCAAGCTTACAAGGCAACTCGGACCCCTTCTTCAGGTAAGATGTAATGATCACATGCAATGATTATGATTACATGTTGCCTAAAGATGAGGCCTGAGTTGCCTCGAAAGCTTGTATATTGTAATCTTTTTAGTTACCTGAGGTAAAAAGGAAATTCAAATATGGCCAAGCTTCTTTGTAATTTCATAAATGACATGTCTCAAAGTTTAAAAAGGGTGTATTTAAAAACAGAATATCAGATAGAAGAATTAATGTATGATCCGCACGCAACCAAATGATTAAAATGAGCATGGATGATAAGGTTTCTTAAAAATCCTTCTAGTACATGCAATTTCATACCCAAATACATTTTTAGCAAAGTTGGCAGGCTACAATTCCAGTTATTATGCTCCATTACAATTTATTAACTCCCTATAAAATTGTCTCTCCTTCATAAACAAGTTCTGATGAGCTGGCTTTGGCTTGACAGTCCTACTTTTTCACCACAAGGCCTTTTCCTTCTGGGACAAGGAATATATTAGACATGAGGCAAAAATCACTTATTGTAAAGTGAAGTGTTTAACAGCAACATTTTACTGGTTCCACAGTTAATTGGTAAAAATGAACATATAATTGCCTATTCTGACTTTTGTTCATCTTATATAAGCCAAAAACCACTGACTCACTCATCACGAAATCTCCCAAACAATGAGGACTTGAAATTTGTAATGTAGGTTACCCTTGGCCCATAGATGCTCGCTAAGAAATGGTTTTAAAAATTTCGTGGTCCAAGTGCAAAATTTCTTACAGTTTTTTACACCAGTCTGTCTTCTCACGAGAGAACTACTTCATGGATTTAGATCGTTTTTGTTCTATAATTTGCTTGAACATTCCGTTGATTTTGCGACTTCTCTCATCGTGCTAAGTATCACAGTTCACTTACAGTACCAATGTATTAACGCAAATCCGAGAGAGACTCGTCGGCCTGCTGGGAGGGGGGCCGGGTCCTCCTCACTCACGCATCTGCCTCAGGGCCTAACCTTAACTCCACTAACTTGGCGAACGAGAGAGCTTCTTAACGGATTTAGAATTTTTTTTTTTCTATAATTTTCTTGAACATTCCAGTTGATTTTGTGACTTCTCTCATCGCGCTAATAATCATAATCACGCTAATCTGAGACAGAGGCTGCGAGACGAGGGTAGGGGGAAGAGTGACGTCAGGAGTGGGGAGCTGGGCGGGGCACCCCCTTACTGTCCTGTTTCACTAATATGCAGTCGGAGCCACGGGGGATGGCTAGTAATGTAATATAATAATAATAATAATATGAAGAATATTAATAATAATAATAATAATGTGAAAACTTCTCTTCAAAATTAGAATCTAAAATGGCATGCGACTCTATCCCAGGAGTTTTTCCCTCTTTAATTAAAAGCAATCACACCACTGGCCACTTTCTCATTAGTTTATTATCGATAAATGAAGTTGGAAAATAGGACAAAAAGTAAAATAATTTTATAATGTACTAAATTCATAATTCTTATCCTCCAGTGACATTTAAATGTCCAGCACAACAAAGGGAACACTGTCACTCAATCTGGATGTTTTCTTACATGATTTTTTAAATCAATAACAGAATAAGAACATTGCTATTTAAAGCATTGCACAGACACCATCCAATTAATAAAATTCTCCTCAGAGAGGCAATTTAGATCTTTATTTTCCCAGTTTAAAATTAGATTTAGCTTTTATGTTGAGTTATGTGAGGTATATTTGGATTCTCTGAATTAAGCAATATGCATATTTGTGTGAGCCATGTCATGCATGATACTTTTAAAAATTAACTTTTTATTAACTGCTTTCCACATCCCAAGAAAATATAACGCAAATACTGATAAGTTCTTTTTTTTTTTTTTTATACACAGGATAAAAAAGAAAAAAAAATGTAAGCATAAAACATGGGACACCAATAGTATTTATATTAAATATTAATTTATTTAAAGTGGAAAAGCATTCACAAGGTAACAGATTTTCTTTTTTCCCCTCTTGGCAGCACCACAAACTTATTAATGGACTTAGATTGTTCTAATGATTTTTTAAAAAAAAGTTTATCTAGACGAGAACAGGCCATTGAACCCAACAAAGCTCGCCAGTTCTATCCACTTAATTCCTCCAAATAACATCAAGTCCTTAAAGTCCTACTGTCTACCACACTACTTGGTCGCTTATTCCACGTGTTTGTGGTTCTCTGTTCCTAATGTTTGTGTGAAATTTACCCTTAACAAGTTTCCAACTGTGTCCCCGTGTTCTTGATGAACTCATTTTAAAGTCACAGTCTCGATCCACTGGACTAATGCCCTTCATAATTTTAAACACTTCACTCATGTCTCCTCTTCATCTTCTTTTGCTTAAACTGTAAAGGCTCAGCTCTTTTAATTTTTCCTCATAACTCATCGCCTGTAGCCCTGAATCAGCCGAGTCGCTCTTCCAGCACTGCTATGTCCTTTTTGTACACTGGAGACCAAAACTGCACTCAGTACTCCAGAAATCAGTACATACAAACTATATACATGATGGTATCCTTCTGGAAATTATTTTCTTATCCCACTGCCGAGGCGCCCCCCTATGAAGAGGAAGATTTTCTGCTCTTTAAATTGAGAGACGGAACAGTCCCCTACGACTAAAAATGGAGCTTGATTCACTCCTGAAAGAGTCTTATATTTGTTTGAAGTGTCTGAATAACATTTCGGTCTCAAAAATCTCCTGTGTAACTGTGCAAATCTGTGACCCAAGCATGACAACGTATGTGGATTTCACTTTCACCAAACAACAAATCTTTTATTTCTCACGGATAGGCCTCTTCATTGGGAAGAAACACTACTTGTCCCTGATGGCAACATGAATTAGACGATCTACAAGTCTCTCACTTAAAGTTTAAAGCCAAACAATATCTACATACTTCTGTCATATCATCTATGTCTATATATTCAATCTCTTTTCACTTTTACCTTTTCGTCAAAATCGCATTGAATTTTGATTCCATGTTTGGAATTACATCGTGAGAACGCAACTTATAACTGCCTGTGAGTGAATATCATTCTTTTTCTCTACACGAACTGTGTCTGACAACAGCATTCACACAAATGAGAAATGATTGAACCGTGTGCGTGGTTGTAAATGTTTTAGATGTGGGTGGGACTTTTCCAAATCTCTTTGCATAAAGTCTTGTTTTGCGGGGCTTGAAATTTTCTCTCACAGGATTTCACTTTCACCAAACAACAAATCTTTTATTTCTCCCAGATACGCCTCCTCATTCGGAAGAAACACAAATTAGACAATCTACAAGTCACCGACTTAAAGTTTAAAGCCGAACAATACATTTGATCTCTTTTCGCTGTTCCATTGTTTCACTGAGTAATAATTTCCGTTTGCTTGCGCTAATGCAATCTTTACTATCAGTTTTTTGAGACTCTTGAATTTTCGTACTTTCATTATCTCTAACCTGCTCTGCATGTGTATTGCGCCAACCTTTTTGAATTCTTTACGACGTTCTACTTTGTCTTTTATTTCCGGCCCCGGGTGTAGTTAAATCTCTTGGCACAAAGACTTGTCTCATGGGATGTAAAAGTGTCTCTCTGAGAAAGTCACGTCTCGTCTCTCTTCCCAAGATTTTTTTTATTATAATAGAGAGATGTCAATTAAATTTAGCTAGGATGATACAGTAGTAGCAGCATGTAACAACATTACAGGGGGATCTCCTTAGGAATTCTTAATTCAGTTCATTTTTTTGTTTGTTTAGTACACTTCACTAAGTGCAGGCACTGTGACAAGTTCTCATGTAAACTGCAAGTATAGATTTTATAAATGTCTAAAACCAGAATTAGTACGTTGATAGAACTTAATCCCCAAGAATGTAATTTGGCTTTTTACAAAAACTAAATAAATAAAATTTTCACAGCTGCTTGGATTTATACCATTATTAAGGTTTTGGTTAAGTTTTACAGCAAGATGCCCTTCCTGACAATAACCCTCTCTGGTTTTTCTAGGCTTGGGACCAGCACCAGATTTAAATAATAAATAATAATAATAATAATAATAGTCTATAAATAAAAAGGAAGAAAATTAAAAAGAAAAACACTTCAGACTTGGCAGCTGTAACCAACAACATCTGTCTAACTAATTGCTGAAATATGGCCAGTTGACAGCATAGAAAATGAAAAATATATATAAGCATAAAACATGGGATACTTACAGTTTTACCTTAAATTTAAACTAATTGGATTTGAAAAGCATTAACAGGATAAAAAAGAAAAACTAATAGTATTAATATGGATTTTTAAATTAATCGAATTTGAAAAGCATTAACAATTAAGCATTACTAGTATGATATAGTAATTATATTACAAAGCGTTCATCTGAGCTAAAGGAGGCGTTATCAAAATGTAATGATGTGTTCACAACTTTGAAGATGGATCTTCGTACATTCTGTACAACAAATTCTGTATCCCCTTCACATACGAAATATGATAAACGAGAGGAGGCCATTCAGTTCATACAGCTCGTCTCTTTATCTAACAGCTAAACTGTCCCAATGGCTGCTCTTTGACTGAACTTTGCGTCACTTGTAGCTGTGGGGTTTCTTTTAAACTAACAGGCAATGCAGAAAAGAAGAAGGCGCTATTTCTGGGTGAAGTTGCTTCCTTCTCGAGCTCAAGGTATTCGGCGATCAGCGGAGAACACCAACTGAACGTGTCTGGGAACTTTGAGGTAGAAATCGGAGTCGACAACCTGTCGTGTTTTGAGTCGCAAACAGGAGACCCGCCGTCCATGAACTGCAAAGAGAAATTCACTCGAGCAGGACCCTTAAGACTCGGCTTGCCTGTGATTCAAATCGCGTAACACTGACTAAAGCGAATAAAGAAAAATCCATCACCCGTAAAGTGACGGCCCAAACTCGGATCACTTACCTTGTGTCTCTTGGTAATATGAGAAAGGCAACTGCCTCGTTTGCTGCTTGTAAGTCACAGACACACGAGCCGACATCCCTTTTCGTCGCGTTTGTGACGTCACGCGGCACGTCGTGTTGCGTTGCCTGCCGTTCGGCGCACGCGCTCTCTTTTGTTTACATGAAGCTGCTCGCGGCTGTCTCTGCTCCCCTTTAAAACGAAAAATGAGCAATTAGGAAAATGATTTTGTTAATTGACGTAGATGTGCTATAAAAGTATAATCTGTGTGAACACTTAGCCTTACTTTAAGATAGAAATCTTGAACTTGCTTGAAGGTTTGTATTGCTTCAAGTCTCAATATATTAGACGCCAAATGGTTCCTGTTTTGAGCATCTGTCTTTATTCTAGTCGGATTTGACAACCGCTTTTCATAAACCGTTCGATTGTATTGTCCCTCGGTGTGATTTCTCCGCGACATAAGTTTACAAAAAATCAGTTCTGACAAGAACACCAAATAGAGTAAGCAGTTGAGTATGAAGTAAGATCGACGAGTCCTTAAACAAATGGGCAGATTGTTTTAAGAAACATTAACAGCGCTGTTTCTCACTTATTCGATAGATTCAGAGAGCCGGTATAGTTTTCAAGGCGCATGCTCGACATTTCAAATTACATTCTTGATATTGAATGCATAACTAATGTTTGTTAGTATTATTAAATAAAAAAATCTTGCATTTATTAAAAAAAACCTTTCACGTGTGCCTGTGGTAGAGTGCGGCGTGACGTCATCAAGTACGACGGACACTAAAGGTGTACCGAGTTAATAAAGAATCCCACCACCTACAGGCAGACAGACAGGGACGGAGGGTAAGTGCTCGGGCTTTTGACGACGACACTGTATATGGCTACGTGAATCTTCATTTCCTCCACTCGGAGTTACCACACACCTCAAACTTTCTGTAGATGCACAGGTTTACTTGGCTTGCTGTGGTCTTGGACACGAGTGCGAGTGACTCTGTAATTAGGACAATCTAAATGAGAACAGACCATTCAGCTCAACAGAGCTCGCCAGTCCTATCCACGTAATTCTTCTAAAACACCAAGTCTAGTTTTGAAAGTCCCTAAAGTCTTACTGTCTATCACACTACTTGGTAGTTCTGTGATTCTCTGTGTAAAGAAAAACGTCCTAATGTTTCTGCAAAATTTACCCTTAAGTTTCCAAATGTGTCCCCATGTTCATATTAAACTCATTTTAAAGTCAAAGCTCGCAAGTTCTGTCCACTTAATTCCTCCAAATAACATCAAGTCCTTAAAGTCCTATTGTCTACCACACTACTTGGTCGCTTATTCCAAGTGTCTGTGGTTCTCTGTTCCTAATGTTTGTGAAATTTACCCTTAACAAGTTTCCAGCTGTGTCCCCGTGTTCTTGGTGAACTCATTTTAAAATAACAGTCTCGATCCACTGGACTAATTCCCTTCATAATTTTAAACACTTCAATCATGTCACCTCTTAATCTTCTTTTGTTTAAACTGTAAAGACTCAGCTCTTTTAATCTTTCCTCATAACTCATCCCTTGTAGCCCTGAATCAGCCTAGTTGCTCTTCTCTGGACTTTTTCTAGTGCTGCTATGTCCTTTTTGTAGCCTGGAGACCAAAACTGTACACAGGACTCCAGATGAGGCCTCACCAGTGTGTTATAAAAGTTGAGCAGAACCTCCTGTGACTTGTTTTCCTCACATCAAGGCGCTATATAACCTGACATTCTATTAGCCTTCTTAATGGCTTCTGAACACTGTCGGGAAGTTGATAGCTTACAGTCCACTATGACTCTTAAATCCTTCTCATAAGGTGTACTCTCGATTTTCCGAACTCCTGTTGTGTATTCAAACCTCATATTTTTACTTCCTATGTTTAATACTTTACATTTACTGAAATTAAATTTAATCTGCCACAAATCTGTCTGCTATCCAAGTCGTTCTGCAATGATATAATGAATTCCAAATTATCTACTAATCCAACTATCTTGGAATCATCTGTAAAAGTAACCAGCTTGTTACCTGTATTAATATCTCAATCATTTATATATATTAAAAATAGCAGTGGCCCTAGCACTGACCCCTGCTGGTCACCACTCTTAACATCAGCCAGTTCTGATGAGGCTCCTCACACCATCACCCTCTGCTTCCTGTGTCTGAGCCAATTCTGAACCCATCTACAAACATCACCTTGAACTCCCACTTTTTTTAATTTGATGCCCACCCTCTCATGTGGCACATTATCAAATGCTTTCTGAAAGTCCAGATAAATAATCTCATCTCCACTCTGATCGCATCCTTTTGTTGCTTCTTCATAGAATTCCAGCATGTTGGTAAAACACGACCTCCCTCTTCTGAGCCCACACTGACTGTTCAGTAAAACAGTCTTGATGTGTGGTTGCTCAATCCTATCCTTAATAATAATGGTCCATAGTTGATTCATTTCCTGTACAGGTATTCAGGTCCGTCCGCCCCCCCCCCCCCCCCCCCCCCCCCCAAACCCCCATTTCCCTATGACTATAATGACTAATGTCATATCACATTTGAGCTTGTGTTGTACCGGACCATTGTGGTGATGCAGGAGATAAGTCCTGTATATGTAGCTTTATCATGCTGAGCCCATCTAGGCTGCATGCCACCAGGTATTCTTAGCGAATGCAACTACCAGGTCCTCTTTAATTTAATTAGAATATTCATGAGGGTCAGTAATGGACTTCTTTTTGTCTGGCTGCTCCACTTTGGGTTCCCTGTGGCAAATTGGTCAGTCAGGAACACAAATCTCAAGACAACAGAGCTTCAGACGAGGCCTCCACCACACCGACCTCACACTACTGGATGGTGCCAACATGTAGTAGGTGTTTGTTGCTATGTTAAATATGACATTATTTATGATGTTGTGTGTTTGTGTGCAACGTTTACTTCCACAAGATGAAATGGGTGAACATTAAACTTTACAAGTAGTTGAAAACAGCACAGAAGTTCTATTGTGTCTGGACGCTCATGGTAACCATTGTGAGCACCTATTGTAAGTGTAGAAGTCCAAATTGACTTAAATTCATCCCTTGATATTGGCTTACATTTAATATCACTTTAATACAGGTTTTTGTTTTTTTGAAGTTTGTATACATATTTTTGCCCCCTCTGTGAGTGTATATATATATATATATAGTAGCAGTAGGGCGTATTAGTGCTCCCTTGAAGAATACCAATATCAATCCTCCACTCCCAGACACGTTGCCACCCTTCCTCCCAGCTCAGCTCAGTGTCTGGGCTTTCCCAGAGTCCTTTTATACCCCCTGACCCAGAGGTGTTCCTGCCCAACAGTCCACAAGTCCTTATTACTTCTGGGTCAGGGTAACAGTCCTTTTCTTCAACCTGGAAGTACGTCATTTCTTCTGTTCACGTGCCCAGGACATACTTTCAGGTTATACGGCACATAAGAGTCCTTGAGCCTCCCTGCACCATCCTCTGGTGGGCCCCACGGTGTCCAGCAGGGTTGGGAATAAAAACTCCACTGTCCATAATTCCCTGCTGGTCTTTGGGGCACTCCCATGCTACAGGGAGGGCTCCATCTAGCGGCCTGGGGGTGCTGGCCGGGATAAACAGCCGGCCATCTCTCACAATATATATATATATATATATATATATATATATATATATATATATATATATATATATATATATATATATATATATACCCATCCATCCATCCATCCATTTTCCAACCCACTGAATCCGAACACAGGGTCACGGGGGTCTGCTGGAGCCAATCCCAGCCAACACAGGGCACAAGGCAGGGACCAATCCCGGGCAGGTTGCCAACCCACCGCAGGACACACACAAACACACCCACACACCAAGCACACACTAGGGCCAATTTAGAATCGCCAATCCACCTAACCTGCAGGTCTTTGGACTGTGGGAGGAAACCGGAGTGCCTGGAGGAAACCCACGCAGACACGGGGAGAACATGCAAACTCCACACAGGGAGGACCCGGGAAGCAAACCCAGGTCCCCAAATCTCCCAACTGCGAGGCAGCAGCGCTACCCACTGCGCCACCGTGCCGCCCATATATATATATATATATATATATATATATATATATATATATATATATATATATAAACTGCTCAAAAAAATGAAAGGAACTCTTTGAAAACACATGAGATCTCAATGGGATGAACAAATCCTGCTGGCTATCTCTACTGATATGGTGATGTGTTAGGAACAAAAGGATGGAAATGAAAATGATCAACCAACAGAGAGAGGGCTGAATTCAAAGACACCCTGAAAATCAAAGGGAAAAAATGATGAGGCAGGCAGGCGAATCCATTTGGCCAATATTTCATTGCTCCAACTTCAAATTGTACTCATTAGTTTGTATGAACACCTGTCCACCACATCTCTTACACACCCTGGAGACTGTGCTGGGAGACACAGCAGACCTTTTGGCAATGCCACGTATTGATGTGCCTGCCATCCTGGAGAAGTTGGACTACCTGTGCCAGCTCTGTATGGTCCAGGTATGGCCTCATGCTACAAGTAGTGACACTGACCATAGCCAAATGCAAAACAAGTGATAAAACAGATGAGGGGAAAATATCAGTGGGCTCCCTCCACCTGTTAAACCATTCATTCCTGTTTTGGGGGTCATCTCAGTGTTACCCCTCTAGTGCACCAAAGCAGCTGAAACTGATTAACAAGCCCCTCTGCTGCTTAACTGACCAAATCAATAGCCCTCAAGTGTCAGTGACTTGATACTATACTCTCATTCAAAAGGGTTCATTTTAATTTTTTTGAGCAGTATATATACTAGGGACAGACAGACAGACAGACAGACACTATGGTCTGTACACACACCAGAATGAAAATAAAAAGAAAGATAAGAGAACCTCTGTCTTGTCAGTCCCAGTTCCATCGAGGCACCACACAGACGTTTTGCTGTTGATATAAAAGGAGCGTCAGTCACATTTCTTGACACACTTTTGCAGAATAATTTGTTGGCTGGATGTCCTCAGTGTTAGTGTGTTCTTTTTCATTATTACTGCTTTACGTGTAGCACCCCCACTAATTTTGACATCCCAAAACAACTTAGTTCAGGGCCCAGGGTTGCCCCAGTCTAAACACAGACTAAAATTCCAAGTTCTTTCAAATGCTAAGAACTGGAGACTGGTGGTTTTAAATTTCATAAACCGGCCATGCGAAGAGAGTTGCTATTGGTAGGTTCATTAAAGGTAAAAGCATAAAAAATACAAGGTGAATCAAAGTTGGGGTCAAACCAATCGGAAGGTTGCGGGTTCGAATCCCGTAAATGCCAATAGGGACTCTGCTCTGTTGGGCCCTTAACCTGCAATTGCTGAGCGCTTTGAATGGTGAGAAAAGCGCTATATAAATGCAAAGAATTATTATTATTTATTTAAACGTATGCATAGTTAGTGCAATAAAGAATTATTCAGTTTCTCTGTGGTGTGAATTACAAAGTTATTAAAAAATAGCAGTTTAAAAATCCTGCAGACCCCCCTCCACTAAACTGAAGCTGCTTGTTCTTCTCTCCACCGTAACGTATCCACCGCTGACGGGTAAAATGGCGTGATGGACGGCAGTAGCATATTTCCTCCCCGGCCCCAGACGACAGACACATTCTCTGTGTAACGGGATCACTCTGTCTATCTGGATATAAATGGCAGGGGGTGGACGTTGTGTGGTGGTGAATTACAAATTAAAAAAAAAAAGAAAAAAAAAGATTTCAAAACCTGCAGACCTCCACCAGTAAACTGAAGCTCATATAACAAAGAATACAAAAGTGGTGCGAATTCAATTCAGCCTCCGAATGCCAGCCAAACGAATCAACCACCCTAAAAGAAAAATAAAATAAAATAAATCATTAAAACCTAAAGAAACGACAGCCAGCCACAGCCAAGAATAAAAAGAAAACACGTCACTCTCTTGTAATCAAGTTAGGGACGAGTTAGCAAATGAAGCTACGATCTTCCACTGCATTGTTTGCTGAAAGGATCACAGCAGCAGCCTTAAACCCCATTCAGCATAACACCTACTTTAAAATAAAATAACACTGAAATCATCAAATCCATTTAAAAACCACAAGCGGCAGGAATGGTTACGTCGCCCACTTGTCTCGGTCAATACACACCGCGTCTTTAGCACAGTATAGTAATCACGTCCTGAGACGAAGCAGAATAAATTCTAAATGAATAAAAATACCGGCATGAGTCAACACGTCAACTTACCGCGCTTGTAAAGTCGCACTTGACGATCTTTAAATGACGCAGCAGTCAAGGTAGAGAGGATGATCGCAGGATGGCCTCTTGTGCGCTCGCTTTATAAAAATGTTGTGTTTTGGCACGTTCATTGTACGTTTTAATTTTATGTAGTTAGTTATTTATTTGCTATGTGTTATGCATGAAGTGTTTTCATTGTTTATTTAAATTGCATTAAACGTTTCTGCCATGTAGGAAG
The DNA here is from genome assembly GCF_900747795.2 of Erpetoichthys calabaricus. Classification (NCBI taxonomy): domain Eukaryota; kingdom Metazoa; phylum Chordata; class Cladistia; order Polypteriformes; family Polypteridae; genus Erpetoichthys; species Erpetoichthys calabaricus. The sequence continues at coordinate 353,773,605 of NC_041394.2, read as the reverse complement.
CAGGGGCGGACAGGCCATTAGGGCATTTGAGCAATGGGCCGCGTAGTCTTATATGGGTCGACCGTTTCATGAAATACATTTTATGTAATGGTTACTGTTTGACATTAAAATTAATTTTAAAAACTACTAAACATTATCTGTCCGGTACTGCGATTTATACAGTCCTATCAGGGCCGGATTTATATGAAAAGAGGCCCTAGGCTATTCCACTTATGAGGCCCTTTCACCTTCCATTTTTAAGTTTTTTTTTTTTTTACTGTTATTTTGTCTCATTGAAAAAAAATAGCAATTATGAATAATGAATTATATATATATATATAATCATGAAAATATAAAATAAAGCACGTAATATACATTTTAAAATATACAAATTAAAACATATGTTAAGAACTTACCTAGAATTCCGCGAAATGAAGATATTGTCACAAAAAAATTTTCAATGGTCTATAAACACTTCACTAAAGTATTGAACCTACTGAACTCAAAAGGCGAGAATCAAATGATCGTGTACGCAATCCTAAAATAAGAATCTTTTCTAATAACATTAACACGTGTTTCATATTATCGAAGTAACACGAATATAACCGAACGTCGGGATATCAATAGGTCTGTTCGTTTGTCTGTTCCAATCTACACCAATCTGCACTTTATTTATGCAAGAACAAACCAGAGCTTAGTAGCATACGGCACGTCAATATTTGCCATAGCAATCAGTGAACGTATGAACTATACTTTGGTGCAATCTAGTATATACAAACGAATAGACCCAATGAGCCGAACGCGTTGATCTTAACCAATACATTTTTATGTTTGTTTATTAGTCACATGCGTAGAATTTCTCCTTATTTTCGGTTCAGTGTTTTAGTGTTCACTGTTTTTAGAATAGTGTAATTTTAATTTTGCTAACAATTTGAATGTAGGCCCCTTTTAATCTTGAGGCCCTAGGCTGAAGCCTAGTTAGCCCATAGGAAAATCCGGCCCTGAGTCCTATATACTATACCGTATTACGTCATCAAGTTGTTTTAGTTGTCAGTACACAACATTGCAGTGAAAAATTTGGTCAAAACTGCCTTTTACCGATTTCTGTTTCGGTACCGCTACATTTCGGTTAGCATATACATTACTGTGATTTATTTTATCTCATATCTAATATTTAAATTATTTATACTAAGAATTAGCTTAGATTTTGTGTTATGCATTTTATTGTTCTTGTCGTCGGCGTGAGCGATAATTAATAGTTTTCAGCTGCGATTATTAGTCTGATGAAATAAAGTTATAAAGCACAGCCTAGGAATTTTTAACATTAGGATGGAACATTTATAGTTTATCGTTAAGTTAATGGAACATTTTAATCATGTGAGGTTTTCATTATAATTTATTCACATTGTAAATGAGCAGCTACTAGCCTACTAGGGTACTGGCACTTGGACTTGACATTGACATTTGACATGTACTCTAATAACGTGTAAGCCCTGTTATTAAATTTTTATTTTTCATTAAATTTTATTTCTAAGCATGTCGTCAACTTTTAAGTTGTGTCTAAACAACAGTGTACAGATTAAGTTTGGCAACAGTTTAGATAGAGTTCATATCATAGGCTCATAGCAAGTAGCGAGCCGTGTACTCATCACAAATTTTATGAAAATCACAATGAATAATGAGTGGATCGACCTCATCACCTCACTCGTTGAAGGATGCCCAGGTCGGTTTGGAGGCCCAGTCCACTCCTGGTAGAAAGAAACCGTAATTGTTATCTGATACTTAATAGCATTGTTGCATTTACTTGTGTACTGCACACAAACTTGCACAATAATGAGTCTATTAAGTAGGGCTAGGTGATAAGGCAAATAAATGAATAAAACCTGTATTTTTGAAAATAAATGTATGGCCGATTTATGATTTGTTTAGATATTTCAATACAAAAATCACTATTGATTAGGAAAAAAATACAAAATGAGAAGGTTGCCCACATTTTGCAAACTGAAAATATACGACTGTATCCTCCTTAAAAATACATAAACATATTGTGGTTGAAACAGAAGTCTGAACAATCTTTAAGAAGAATCTGGATGATACTCTGGAATTAACAAAGTACATCAAATCAGAAATCAAAAATGAGGTATTGGGGACAGCTTAGCTATTTGCTAAACAAACAGGCTCAATGGAGCGAATGGTCTCCAGTCATTTGTCAAATTTCTTATGTTACAGTGTATAGATTTGTCAAGGAAGAAAGTGCAGACTATTCCGTACTTTTTTGTGTGAGTAATTTGTTTTAATTATAATTCTTTACATTTATATAGCATTTTTTCACTACCCAAAGCACTTTTACACAGTGAATGGGAAGCCACTTTGACCACCACTAATGTGTAGCATCCACCTGGATGATGTGACGGCAGCCATTTTTGCTCCAGTACACTCACCACACATTAACTGTAAGTTGGTGAGGTGGTGAGATAGTTAGCAAATTAGAGATTGGTGTGTGTTGGCAGAATGAATAGGCCATGGAGGACAGTTTAGCAGGTGTAAAAGCTAGGGGGCATCCCAATCAGGATGGGAATCATAAGGCGTCCCGGCTGTGTATTGCCCCCATTTTGTCCTTCCTTCCATTTTGGAATGATTCCACCTCCATCCTGGGTGGGATGCCCAACTGTCCTCTGGGTCATCAAGATACTCTCCACTTTACAAAAGATGCCCAGGGATCTTCAATGACCACAGAGAGTCAGGAACTCAATTTTACATCAAATCTGAAAGACAGTGCCATTTTTACTGCAGAGTGTCCCCGTCACTGCAGTAGGGGGGCATTAGGATCCACATTCAGAGCACAGGGTAAGCTCTCCCTGCTAGGCCTAACCAACACCTCTTCCTGGCTTTTCTTAAATGGTCTCCCAGGCCTGAACAGGTTTAGCTTCAGGTAGATGACCTCTTCTGAAGTGCGTGGGCTATGGCTGCTGTAATCTACATTTGTGGACCTCATTCTTCTTCCCTGTGACCTCCACATTCCTTTCACATCACTAACAGGGAACTTTCTTTAAACCTTACAGGTTTTTCCTTTTACAAACTCACCATTCTTCCGTACAGCTCAGACATGCCTTCAGTTACTCCTACAGGTCAGTTTTCTTTCTTTGGTTTTTCCTTTTTCATTCAGTTTAGCTTGTAGACCACATCAGTCAGCTTCTCCCCCCTGCTATAACTGCAGATCTCCGGAATGACCCACCTGTAGTGGAATCTCTTACTCCAAGTGTACTCTGATTGCCCTCTGACTGCTCATTACAGATAGACTGCTTGTTTTTCACCCCACTGTCACCTGTCCACCACTGCAGGGCAAGATGGCATCGTGGACGGCACCAGCATATTCCCACCCCAGACCCAGATGTGACACATTCTCTTTGGAATGGAATCGATAAGTCTAACTGGATCTAAATAGTAGGGAGTGAACCTTGGGTGGTGCATGTTGAAGCAGAGTGAAGAAAACCCCAGAGTGGTTGGTCATGGACTTGGCTTTATCTTCTTCTGTTGCTTTCTTGCATTTGTCCCATTCCGATGGCGACTTCTGTTTTAAGTTCTGAAATGAACTCGATGTGCTGCCACTTTGAATTGCCATCGTCAACATGCAAACTTTGCATTTTACACTGGTTTGTTCAACATCCGAATGTTCACATCTAAACCAATTCTAGAGAACCGACTTAACATCACAGCCTTTCTTTAGAATGAGTCATTTGGAAGAGATGCACCACTTATTAAAATAAATAAATAAATCCATCCATTATCCAACCTGCTATATCCTAGCTACAGGGTCAAGGGGGTCTGCTGGAGCCAAACCCAAGGCAGGAAACAAACCCCAGGCAGGGCGCAAGGCACACACACACCAAGCACACATACGGGACAATTTAGAATCGCCAATGCACCTAACTTGCATGTCTTTAGACTGTGGGAGGAAACCGGAGCACCCGGAGGAAACCCACGCAGATACGGGGAGAACATAAAAACTCCACGCAGGGAGGACCCGTAAATAAATAAATAAATAAATGATTTTCTTGTTTGAATATTACTTTAAAACAGGGGTCCCCACCTCCAGTCCTGGAGGGCCCCAGTGGTTTTCATTCTAACCCCTTTCTTAATTAGTGACCTGTTTTTGCTGTTAATTAACTCGTTTTCCTTTCATTTTCATTGACTTGTTTTTTTAAGATTTGTCCCCTGAATTTCTTCATCGTTCCTCTGAATTTCTTCATTTCTTTCCTTAAATGGCACCCAAACAGAAATGAAATGTGAAGTGAGTGTCCAAAACTCAACAGAAATTAACCGGCTGTGGCCTGACTTGAAGAGAAGTGATTGGGAAAGGAATCCTAGCAACATCTAGGAACAGAAAAAGGTTGGAAAGGATTGACAATTGACTTGTTCTATTAAGATTTGTTCACCTGAATTCCTTTGTTGTTCTTCTAAATTTCTTAATTTCTTTCTTTAAATGGCACCCAAACAGAAATGAAATGTGAAGAGAGTGAGCCAACAGAAGACCAACTAAGTCAGGGCCTCAAACGCCAACCAATTTCACCCCAGCCAGTTGCTTAATTAGACTCAGATTGTTGTTGTTAATGAAACCCATTCTGTAATTCCATGGCTTGTTGCTGCTGTCTTTGTGCAATAGCAGACATTTCTGAGATTGTTGATTTTCTCTTTTCTAACAGTTCTGTTAAAAAATGTTGTGGGGACCTGAGCAGATCAACATGCCTGAGACCTTCACCTTTCTTTCTTTTCAGATATTGTACGATGAGTATCAGTTGTTTTGGCTCATTTTGTATCTTGTTATTGTTTGGCTGCTAATTAAGGAAAAAAGAAACAATTGAGGGGTTTGAGTCTTCAAGAACAAGTCAATTAAAATTAATTCAAAAGAAATTAAATTAGCAGCAAAAACAGGTCACTGATTAAGAAAAAGGATAGAATGAAAACCTGCAGCCACTGCGGCTCTCCAGGGGCCTCATGCATAACACCATGCGTAGAATTCACACTAAAACACGGCATACAGACAAAAGCGGAAATGTTCGCACGCACAAAAAAATCCAGAGGCATAAATCTGTGCGTTCGCCAACTTCCATGTTCTTCCGCTACATAAATCCCGGTCAGCGTGAAAAGTAACACACGTGCATGCACCTGCTGTCCCGCCCCAACTCCTCCCAGAATTATGCCCTTTTGAATATACAAATCAATATAAATAGCCCTTAAGCTCAGCGTTCTGTGAAAAGACAATGGCAAAAGCATAGGGGAAAATAGAAGAATTTCAGCAAATACCAAGTGGAGGCAAAGAAAAACGTACTATTTGTTGGTTTAAACAGTGATATAAACAACAAAAGGAAGTTGATCGAGTGACAGTGTGTCGAAGAAACTCGAAAGCTCAAGTTCACAAAGTCACACAGTGCCCAAATTAAAAAAGAAGTTGTCAGATATCAAAGTTGGCATGAAAAGGTGAGTCGTAGCCCACCGTCTGAGTGTCATAGGGAAGCTTATAAAGGTACAGAGAAATGAAAAAAAAATAGGGACACAGTGGGAAAAAACCTCAAAATGTCAACTTTAATCTTCAAATTTCCACTTTAATCACGTAGATTATTTTGTCATTAAAGTAGAACATCCATCCATCCATTATCCAACTTGCTATATCCTAACTACAGGGTCACGGGGGTCTGCTGGAGCCAATCCCAGCCAACACAGGGCACAAGGCAGGAAACAAACCCCGGGCAGGGTGCCAGCCCACCGCAGAAGTAGAACATCATAAACTTCATCTTAAAATCGTTTAATTTACTCGTTTCTCAAATACCATCATAACTAAAGTAGCACGTTAAATGCTTTGGTTTGTATTCTGTGTGTTCTTCTATGTGCTGTGTGTGTAGGGATGGGAATTGATAAGATTTTCACGATTCCGATTCCATTTTCGATTCTGTTTAACAATTCGATTTTTTATCGATTCTCCTATTGATTCTTATTTTTAAAAAAGGAGAACACACAGGTCGATTAGCTTAGAACTTTGTTTTATATCTTATCTTTGAACAAGATAGACATTTAGGAGTAGCATGACCTTACAAACCCAACAGTGAGATCTTAAGAGATCCACAGCCTACGGCTCCTCGATGGGGTGCCACGGGGTCCCCAGAAAAAAATTTGTAAATGTAAAATAATAATAAAATAAATATTCTTCTGTAGCAATAACAAAGTATAACATAAATTATTCTGTGGAAATTACACAAGAATGTCCAGTAACATTTACACTCTCCTTTTTAAAAGTACTGTATATATGAGCTGAGCACTCAAAAATAAAACTACATCAGCCAGCAACAAATACAATCAACTCAAGTCCAATGGGACTGTGCACTGTGCAATTCTGCAACCATCAACTATTTTGACAGCTACATCCATGTTGGCCGCATTATCAACAGTGGCTGCCACAACCTTGTCTTTGATACCATACTCCTCCAAGATCTCATCAGTCTCCTCTGCTACAGCTGTCCCTGTCTGTGCCTGGTACACTGGTTTGGTTTTGATGACTTTTTCTTGAACCTGGCCATTCCTGACATAATGCAGCGTTACTGTGAGGTAATGATCTTGACTAAAACTTGTCCATCCATCTGCAGTGACGGCTGCCTTCAACACATGTTTCAGCTCAGAAATGGAAACGCATGAAACATCTGGTAAGAGGAGAACATGCAACTTTGACATTCCCTGACTTAGCCTACAATTAAACACATTCACTTACCGAAAACCGGGGGCATCTACTGTGGCAAACGGGTGCAAGCCTTTTACCACAAACTTAGTCACTGCTTGGTGACATTCGTCTATCCTGGCCTGTGTCATTTTTTCTTTTCCCCGCCTCTGTGAAAGGAGAAGCTACAGGTAGACTGCAGCGAGAACTGCCAGCATCTGAGACAGCCAGACTCTGTCTGTCTCTCTCGTCATGGTCATCTAAATGCAATGCACAGTAATAGCAGGTTTTGCAATAAGGCAAATCGCGCTAACATAATATGCAATGTTAGTTGATTAGTTACCTGCCGTATTAACGGGAGAGGACGTGCAAACGTTACCGCTGCTACTGGGTTGAGATTCACTAGTCTGGAGCGGATCAAAAACACGACATTCATTTAAGGTTATCGCGTGTTTTGTGAGCAAATGCTTTTGCATATTCGTAGTGTTTCCTCCCATTGATGAAATATCGACTTTGCAAGTATTGCAAGTTGCCCTGTTGTCATCCTTTCTCGTAAAGTATAACCAAACTTTTGAGCATTTGTGCTGCTTAGGCGCCATGTTTCCTGCTGGGTAAATGACACTACGCAACGTGGTGACGTCATTTGAGGCGACTGGAATCGATAGGGGAATTGTTTGCAAAAATGGTAAACAATTCCAAGGAATTGAAACAGTGGGAACCGGTTCTCAACAAGAACAAGAACAAGGTTTTCGATTCCCACCCCTATGTGTGTGTGTGAATCACTACGTGCTTCTTAAACGGGCTTTCTCTTCCTCCAACAGGACACATAATCCAATACATTTGTGATATTACAGCTCTCTGAATAATTAAAATACTGAGATGTATACTTGATATCATTTTCATGATGATAGGAGTTAAAGCATGTTATTAAACATGGGAACACGGTGGCACAGTGATTGTTCCTGCCTCCCGCAAGATGCTTGCTGTGCCATGTGCGACCTTCAATGAAATACTTTATTGCAGCAGTACCGTCTCTTTCAAACGTACTAACCTCCAATTCCTGTCTTTACTTTTCTTTCTCCAAATACCCAATCGCCACACAATCAGCTCTGTAATAGACGTGAAGCCATTTGTAAGCTAAGAATGCCGACTCTTCAAAACTTTTAAGGAACATTGAAATATCTTCATAGTACATGTTTAATTATTCTATCCATCTATCCTTCCAGGATCGCATCAGTCCCAGCAAGAATACAGCGCGAGGCAGGAACAATCCATGAACTAGCTAGCACTGCGACACTGTGTCCTCATGTGTTTATTTTTTAACAATATAGATTACAGTGAAAATCGTTTAACACGAAACTGAGGGGACTGAAATATTTTTTCATGTTAAAAGAATTTCGTGTTAAAGGATATTACAAAAAAAAAAAACATGCAGTATATTCAACAAAATTAAGTTTATTAGAGTACATTTTATTTACATAGATATGTATATATGCATGTATTTAATAAAAATGGGAGCATTCTGAGATCTCGCTTGTTTGAACCAAACAAGTAAAGCCGTCTCTAAATCCTCGTGCTTGGCCGTTCTCATCCATTTTCGCTCTGGCTCAAACTTACTCCGTTCAAACATTTCCGTAATTTGCTTTCTTTTTTTTTTTTAATTACTGTATTGTTGATAATGTAGAGATAGCAATATCAAAATCTTTACAGATTTCCGTTTTCGTCTTCTGTTTTTGATCAACAGCCTTAAGAAGCTCCATCTTCATTTTAAGCGAAATAGCAGTTTGCTTTCCCCCTGAGCTCTTTGCCATTGTGCTCGTAAAAAAAATTCTTCTAAAATAGAAAAAAAAACTCGAACCAAACTCACTGATTTTTACTCACACTGCGATGTACTCGTCACCGAATTACAAAGCTAATTGATGAGAGATGAGATGTTTTTATGTGGCGTTTGTAGGGGTGGAGGGTGAAAGTAGCTTAGATAAACAAAATTGGCTCGTGTCACAGGCTATTCCGAGGTTATTTCAAAGCCAAGTTAGCCTCCTTTCTACGAAACATGTGAAACCACCTCTCTTTCATTTCACACCCCTCTTAAATCTCGCCTGTGTGGCTGGTGTTTTCCGTATTTTGTTCATTCCCAGAAGGGAAATCTTTTCATGTTAAGCGATTTTCGTTTCGTGTTAAGAGAAAAAAATGCATGAAAATACATAGTAGTTTGTCGTGACCGTTGTATTATTTCGTGTTAACCGATATTTCATCTTAAGCGTTTTCGCGTTAAACGTATTTCACTGTATTTAAATGATGTTAACATTTTATCTGTATAATGTAAACATATTTTGCTGCATTTCATCTAAAAATGATATCGTCATCCTATGTAAATATGCACTTTATAAAGTGGCACATGTTGTGCAATATTATAACTGTAGCGCAAGTTTACAGTGAGGTGATTACTTATAAGTACAGACAGTTCTACAAGGAGCACTTCATGGACTGATTGAGTGCATTTATAGTTCTTGGGATGAAACTGTTTCTGAACCGTGAGGAAAGGCTCTGAGGCATTTGCGGTATGGGAGCAGTTCAATAGACAGCATGGCTGAGGCAGCGTGTGCTTGATGCTGTATACCGATAATTCTCTTTCCAATCAGCTGCTGTAGATCTGTGATTCCACACTCAGATACAGTGGGATAAATACTCCGAGTGGTGCAGTGAGAGTAATATGGAAATAGATGATCTGCTGTGGCAACACCTAACGCCAAGTTTAGTTTTTATACATTGCGATTTGAGCATGGAAACAGGAGTACGCAATATTTTTGTTCATATGCACCGTTTATACATGAGGCCCCAGGACAGGAGTTGGGGACCCCTGCTTTAAAACATTCATTCAAACTAAATGATTTAATTGAAACAAATGCACAGCCCTACTATTACATATTAAACGGTTAGGTAATAAGTGTTTTGTTTTATTTAGAGGTCCTTGGTAGACTGTTACAGGGGCTTGAGAAATTTTTATTGATATTTGTTGAAATTAATTGGGTGACTTGAGACAGCTAGCAATGCATCATTATGTTTGCCATTGAGGAAAATTCTCTAGCAGATGTTTCCAGGATCAGCATCTATTGGGATAACAAGAGATACGGTGATGTGCAAATGTATGGGCCCCCTTGCTTAAAATGTCTGCTACTGTGAATAGTGAAGTGAGAAAAAAATGAACGGATCACCACAAGGCATTGAGTTAAAGGTGACACATTTCTTTTCAGCCTTTTATGCCAGATTAGTGTATTGTTTTTGTTTTGTACAATTGTACTGAAACAAAGGGGGTGCCATGCAAAAGTTTGGACACCCTCAAGATGTTTGAGGTCTCATATTACTTTTCCCAAGGTGGTCTCAGACCTTCCTTAGCTCACTAGGACTATGGCTTGTTCACAGTCATTATTAGGAAACCCCCCCGTGATGCATGTATATCAAGGTGGTGCTTGACTATCAATGGTTTTCGCCTCACTCTTTACATCATTTCAAAGAGTTCGGAGAACCAACCCATTTAAATTGATATTTTTTGTTTAGCACATTTTACCCAAAGAGATTTGGAAGTTAGGCCAACGTAATGGAGTAACATCAGCCTAGTGACTGCTTTGAACAAGGGTGGCAGAACAGATTCTAAAAGTTGATCACCACAAGTGAAGAACCATAAAGCTAGCACAACAAGAAAACATAAGTTAACAATATGAGAGAGATCCACAGAGCAAAAAACATTCATTAACAATTTGACTGATATTCACAGTTTTCAGTCACTTCTTAAACACATTGAAGAAGTCAGCAATTTGGATGGTGGTCAGCAGCTCCTTCCACCAACTAGGAGCTACACATGGATTGAGATTTGATACCATGCAGAGATGGCATCACCAGACGCTGTTCAGGGGCAGACCTGAGTGGGCTTCCATCTTAAATGCACTTCCTCTTAATTTCCACTGGTGTCCTTGAGTATGTGGTTCACTCTTAAGTCAAAAGAATTCAGCTGGATCAATGGTTTCAGTGCCTTTGAGGACCCCACACGGTCTCCTCTGCTCTATCACAGTAGCTAGGACATGTCAGTAAGTACTAGGATGCAGGGCTGTCTTAACACAGGGGCACAATGGGCACTGGCCAGAGCAAAGTGGCCCAGGATGTTTCTGATGCCTATGTATGTTTCTGTTTTGCTATCAAAAGAGTGGTCCCAGCGCATGACTTTGCTCGTTGGCTTATGATGCTGGTAAGACGGCCCTTGGTTGATCTTCTCTGCATGGCTTCAAATGCTCCTATATCTTTCTGGTAGCATGGTGACCAGAATTGCCAACAATACTTCAGATGTGGTCTCAATAGTTAATTATATAGTCCAGACATAACAACCCTTGATTTATGCCCAAAAATATATCTGTAGGTGTTTTCCAAGAACTATCGCTGTCTCCCAGTGACATCTATTCCATGTCAACAAAATTTTTGTGCTGGCTTGAGAAGTTGGATGCAAGAGCAGTAGTCGGCTTAAATCCAGCACAGCAGTTGTTTATAGTTTTGAATAAAAATGTCTGAATAGAGGAGTGAGAGGAAGCTTGCAATCAAAGCGGTTGGTGCCTGATGTTTCTTGGGGTTCTTACGAGTCTGCGTACCAGTGTTACCTCAAATTGTGTCGGCAGGAATTGGGTTATTTGAAGATGAGTAGTTGATATTTCTTACCATTTGCATGTACAGTATACTGTACACATGCCTTTTCTTTTTCTGACTGGTGCCACTATACTTTCCAAGCAAAATTGTATGCAGATGGACGTTTCTAGTTTCTTTTCTCCTCTTTGAAGGCAAGTAAGGTTTACTTTGACTGATTGACGGTACAATCGAACGTTTTATGAGAAACTGCTGATTAGAAGAACGTTTTAGTTTTACACGCTTATCTTATATCGGCTCTTGAATCATTACAAACTTTCAAGCAAGCGAAAGATTTTTTGTCTTAAAAGTTCACATGGATTACACTTTACAAATGTTTTTTTTTTAATCATCCATTCATCGTTTGAAAGGAAAACTCGGCACTGAGACGGAAAAGACGGACAAGACGGACGGCCGCGCGCAGTTTCGAATAAACCAGAGCGAGTAATGCGCGTGCACGTAAATGGCGGCACAAACAACGTGTCCAGTGACGTCATCGTGTGCGACAAAAACATATAGGAGTAAACCCGAGGTGGAGGAAGAGACAGGGGGCTCTTGCCGTTGATTGTGTCGGCTTTATCGTTATCATCTGGAGACAGTGGGTAAGTTATACGTGTTCGGATCCGTCTCATTATGGATGTGAGCTTTTTTATTCGTTTTTTGTCAGTGGTACGGAACTTGAATAACGGCCAAGAGTAGCGTAAAGGACACTGATCGAGTGATTATTCTTTTTGCATTCTGCAGTTCCCGAGGGGAAAGGAAGTCGTCGGGTGTTTACAAGTGAGACAGGAGTGCAAACAAGTTTAGAAAGAATCCCTTCACTGTGGCACAGACAGAAGGTAAGTGCTCGGGGTCTGGGGACGACACTTTATGGATTGTGAGAGTTTTCAGTTAATGCACGGTACTTGAATGAGGGGCGAGCAGCGCGTTTGTGTCTATCAGCCCACCGCCGAGCTATGGTCGAGTGAATCCCTCTGTGGCTTCTTCTTTGTTAGTCAGCAGTGTTATCGCTTCACCTCAAGTAATCGAGTCCCATCTCTTCCTTACATCGCCGCCTCCTCCTCCTCCTGTTTGTACCTTTCTGTTTATTCCTTCAGTTGTGTCCGTTGTCGAATCCTCGACTTCGCACACGAAAGTGTATTCGGTTCGCGTTGTGCAGTTCAAAGTGACTGTGGAAAAGAATCCCAATACGAGCCCAAGAACTAATGCACAGATATATAGGGAAAGAAAATTCTAGAGGCATACTCTTAACTTGACTGTAGAAACGTAAATTGAATATCAATTGGCAAGAGTTTGAATCGGCTGCGCTAGATAAATATGTCTTCCCACAGCTGCCTGATCATTTATTTATTGTGACATATTTACTGTTAATCGCTGACAAAGGTGGCATCTAGCAAGTGTCCTTAGCCAACTGTTCTATCTGAATAAAAACGGTGGCTTCAGATTTGATCCTAACGCTATTCACTAGCATGGATTTCTAAATTTAATCCTCTTCACATAGCTTAGGAAGCACTTGAGGAGGTCTGAGTTACGTACCGCTCTGATGTCTTGCCCCTCGCAGCAGGAGTCACAACGTTTATTTTTGTAGCATATTTTCATAAGAACATAAGAAATTTAACAAATGCGAGGAGACCATTACATCCAAGTGTGTTCATTTCGCTAACTGTGCCAATGTCACATCCAGATGCTTCTTAACAACAACATTTATTTCTATAGCACATTTTCATACGAACAGTGTAGCTTTACAAAATGAAATAAGAATAAGAAGTTGATATAAAACATAAACAAGACTAGGCAATAATGGCTAATGACACCTGACTAGAATCCTACAAAATCCCTGACTTTATGCAAGTGTACCTATAAGAATTGATTTGAAGGTTTGAAGGCAAAAGGTAGTAACACCAAATATTGATTTGATTTAGATTTTTCTTTTGTTCGCTCACTTTGCATTTTGTAAATTGATAACAATTAACAATCATTATTTATATTTCTGAAAGCATTCTTTGTTTACAGCATTTTTTCACATCTGCCTAAAACTTTTGCACAGTACTGTATATAGATTACATTAGTTATAAAGAGATTACATTCTTATAGTTTTAATATCTTCATTAGATTATATTTTTTTGGTTAGATAGATAATCCTTATTTATTAATTCATAAGTGACTTTTTTTTATTTTTAAGCAAGAATTCAGAAAACGATCACATTGATTTATAATATCACAGGGTGTTCTGTTAGTATCAAGAGGACAGCATTTTCTCTTAAAAAAGAATGTAAGTTAATCACATAATTCTGTGCAAAAGCTTAATTGTTTTTCTACCTAAATGAAGAACAAATTCATATAGAAGTAATAAATCATATAGCTCTCTGCAGCATGATTAATACAAAATACAGTCCTTGGTATGTATGAGGTAACTACTTATAATCATTACAGTTTTTCTTCTTTCTCACCAAATAGACTAATAGAGATACATCCAAAATGTAGCTACAAAAAAGCTATTTTAAAATAATGTTTTTTTTTTTTATTATTATTATTGTACTGTATTAGCCAGGCAAATTTCTATTGGTAAAGTATGCCAAATTTTAGGTGCATAATGGCAAAATGGCCGCCTCACCACTTCTTTTCAGGTTGGCTCTTGGAATTATAAGCAGACATTCATTTGAAGATCTGAGGTTATGACTTGGAGTGTAAGGGGACGGACATTCAGAAATGTTAAGGCTTTGGTAACCATTAGTAAGATTTTAAAGTCTGTTCTAAATGACACGGGTAACCAGTGTAACAACGCTAAAACTGGTGTGATGTGTCAGATTTTCTTTTCCTAATTAAGATTTTGGATGTTGCATTCTGCACTAACTGTAACCAATTAATGTCTGTCTTGGGTACTAAGATTGTCTTAACTTCGACTTCATGGCCTGGTAGTTTTTTTTCCCAGATTCCCACAACTCTTTGCATAAATACGTGCTTCCTGGCTTCCGTCCTAAATGCATTTCCAGTGATGTCCTCATGTATGCAATTCACCCTTAAGCTGAAAGAATGTCATTGAATCTCCTTTATCAATGCCTTTGAGGACTTTAATAGCTGGATGAGGTCCCCATGCTCAGAATAGACAGGCCTAGCTCTCTGAGTCTGTCACAGTAGGACATGTCCTCGACCTCAGAGATGCACTTGGTTGGTCTCCTCTGCACAGCTGCTGTCTTTTTTTGACCGTGGCGACCAGAACTGCACACAATACTCCAGATGTGTTCCCACCAGTGCATCACATAATCTAAGCATAACATTCCTTGATTTATAGTCAACAGTTCTTACAATGTAGCATAACATTTTATTAGTCTTTTTAAATTGCTTCTGCACGTTGCTAAGATGATGGAAACATTTCCGCATTAACCAATATATGAAGAATGTTGCTCAAATTCCTTTACACGATGTCGGTGGAAGTTGCAAGAAAAAAACGTAAACATATTCGAGATAGATAAGACAATGAATGAATACATATCAAAAATAGTCGATAAGAATTCATCAATATGCCCACAGGTTTACATTACATCTAAAAGGTCAATCTGTAACCATTTTAAACGGATCTAGCCTTAGCTAAGAGAAGTCATCAGGTGGTCACCAACCTTCACGGAGTGTTTTAACCCTTGGCCACAGCACTGTTCATTTAGCAAGTCTGCAGTGTTGGTCAGTCACTGTCCCTTAAGCTTCCAGTTAAAGTCCTCTCTCATAAACCAGAGACAACAGAGGGCTCCTTCTCTCGCTCCTCCCAATCTCCTGCTCTGATGGTTTTCTCTTGTGGCCTCTCACTACAATTCTTGTCAACAGACTTCACACCAACTGAGCTGTGTAGCGTGTGGCCGGGGCACCGACACTACTCGGCGAGCCAGAGTCTGGAGGAGTGGAGGAGAAAACGAAAAGAATTGTGTTCTGTTTTGTAGTGCTGTGCTTTGGACTGTGCTAAACTTGTGGGAAACTGGGGAAGGGGGGGACCCCTTTGTTTAGTCCAAGTAGTGAATACTGCTGACCCACAACTGTGGAAGGTGGTCTTCTTGTTTCAGCCAGTTGGACCTTCACTCCACTCCCAAGTTTGTCTTTCACCTGATAATTCAACGTGAAGAATGATGCATTTCTGTCACCGTGTTCCAGTCCTGTGTTCTCTGAAATCTCAAACTTGATGTAAACCTTAACTAGAAGGGTTGTTGTAAAACTTACATGTCTTTAGATCTTAATAGATCCGTTTCTGTGGACTTAAATTTTGTTCTTTCCACAGAGAGAAAGGAAAAGCTACTCTTTACTGTAACGTCTAAATGGATGTGAAAGAAGAGACGTGTGAGGCTGACATAAATATCATGAAGCAATGGGCTGTACGTGTTAAGGTGGAGGAGGACAGTGGATGGGAGTCTGTCCACCTTAAACAGGAGAGGCTGTGCATTAAAGAAGAGGACTGTGACCTGGGGTCAGTGGGCATTAAAGAAGAGGTGGAAGAGACGACCATTAGCATTGAGACGCACAAATACGAACGTGTTGAGGAAGACGACCTTCCTGACGGGTGTCAAGGTGGAGCAGTGGCCGGGTTTGTCTCGTCTCAGGGCAGACGCTGTTCTTCCATCAAAGTGAAGTCTGAATCGTTACAGTCGGACACAAAGAGGACTGACGAGGTTCCAACTGTCCGAACTCTGGAAGATCAGACATCACCTACAAATAAGTCTGGAGAAAGTAAGTGTGAAGTAAATGTTAATATTGTAAGGTTCATGTGCTAACATTTTAGGCCTGTCCATGGTAAAGAGTGCTGGACGAAGGGATTGTTGAGCCCTTTGGATCTCCCTGGATCAAATCCTCCTAACAATGTGTTGTGATCTTCAAGTAAGCCTGGACAACAGGCAAACACAATTGTCGTAAAGTAATAAGACAAAGACAATTGTTAGTGTGATTTTCCCAAGTATATTATTCTTTTCGGTTTACTTCCTTTTTTTACATTTTCTTTATTGCACTATTTTAGATTCTGTTTGGAGAGTATAAGAAAGCAAACTGAAGATTTTTCATTTGTTTTTTTCCTGCTGTTACTCTTTTTCAATGGTTTACTTAACTCTTTTTAACTTCTATCTAATCATTTGAATAACTATAACTGTAAATCGGTGCTTGGTATATTGGAGTGCTCTTCATGATTTCCGTCTCACCTGTCACACAAACTCATGCTGGCCTTGCGCCCAGGGAGTGTACCCTGCCTGCTTTTTCTTGTAGGTCTAGCTCGGGGCGACACCAGACGTGAGCCATTAAATTTAAGAGACCTGAAAATGAACCCGCCATGCCAGTTGGCATCTCTTAGACACTGTCTTCGTGTGCACTGGCATAGCAATGGATTGTGCAGATTGTGCAAATCACAAAGGCCTACGAGCTTGGGGGGGTCCACTTGGGGCTGTATAGATTTAATAACTTACCCGTGTCTGCGTGGGTTTCCTCCGGGTGCTCTGGTTTCCTCCCACAGTCCAAAGACAAGGGTAGGTGCATTGGCAATCCTAACTTGTGCTTGGTGTGTGTGCCCTATGGTGGGCTGGCGCCCTGCTCGGGGTTTGTTCCTGCCTTGTGCCCTGTGCTGGCTGAGATGGGCTCCAGCAGACCCCCGTGACCCTGTGTTAGGATATAGCGGGTTGGACAATGACCGACCAACTGACTGATTTAATAACATAACTAAAACAGCGGTTTCACTGTCTCGATGCAGTGGCTTCAGCGTTCAATGTCTTGTTACCATGAAATCTGACCTCGATGGCTGATGGATTGTATGCTGCTGCCGATCTTCTTGTTGAACGCTATACTGTTGCACCGACATTTCACCGGCATTTTGCACTCAGTCGTTGTCGTTTCCATCCTGTCAGCCAAGTCAACTGTTCTCAAAGTAGCTGAACTGTTGCTGATAGATCACTGTGCTCCTTCATCTACGTTCAATGACGTTTGCACAGCTTACATGTTACCGCTGACTATACCAATGACTGTTGCAGTGTGTGAACGATTGTTCTTCAAGTTAAAACCCATCAAAAACGACCTCCGGAGCTCCACGTAACAAGACAGACTTGGTGGCTTGGCTGTACCCTGAATCAAAACGAGAGTGTCAGACAACTTGACGTGTCAACCATGGATGAGACTTTTGCGCAACAGAAGGCACGCAAGTGAGTATTTCAAGGTACAAGCTGTGGCAAACCCTTAACGGGAGCAGCCGAAAGAAGAAGAAGAAGAAGAAGTGATATTATTATTAAGTCATATGATTTGTGACTTGTCAAAAATCTGTAATTATCGTGTACCTTCTTCATAGTTTCTATTACTGTGCATTAGTGTCACTGCTGTGAGGATTTGTGAGCGTCACCAATTTGATGTCCATTTTCTCAAAAATTGTGTAAAACAGCTCGATTTTGTAGTAGTGTCCTGTCAGTCGGTGTTGCAAATTGAAATGGCTTCATTTTATGGCACTTTCTAGCTTAGGTTTCATTTTAATCACCTTCTTTCCTTCACAAAGTTGTCTTGGAAAAGTAAGCGGGTCCACGTTTTGCATATATTTATGTACTAGTACTGCTACCCACACCTCCCACACTCCATTCCCACAGTTTACTTTATTTTTTGCTAACACACAGTGGCCGTAATAAAGCGATTTAAAAACTTATTCCAAATTTCATGGTTGTCACCAATGTGTGATCAATGTGTGATAGTGACGCGGTCGTGGACGCCACTGTCCAGCTGGCCCCTAGGATCTAATTGTGAATAAATTACTAACAGTTATGCTAGGAAGGAGGGGCCCACCACAGGGCGCTGCTCATGTGCGTCAGTAAGTGTCGAAAATACAAGCTTCCCAGAAGGAATTTCACACAAACGCCCTTCATTTGTGGTAGCTCCCATTGAGACAATATGGAGATCATCTTTATTACCTTCATTCACTTTCATGCAACTCTGATTTATCATATCCATTCAATGCATAAAATGTAAACTGTCCCAGTGGAAAATGATGATTGTCATCTGTGGCTTACGTGGAGCAAATCGATAAACGCTTCATGTGTTGGCTTTGCAGCTACCTTTCATCAGGTTGGCGTATTAGGGTGGTTGATGTGCCCCACTGACCCTTAACACTAGAATCCCTGAACCTACAATAAAACTTGTAATCCCGGCTCACTTTAAATCCCTTTGCACCTCTCCGTCAGCGTCTTTTGTGTTGTAAATGTGTCGATCAGCGCAGGCAGCCTGCTGTCCCATCACCCCACAGACGGAGCTCAGCTCGGACAAAACGTTCTCCCAGCTCAAGTCTGTTGATCTCGATGTGAGGTGCCTGTAGTTGTAGAGGGTAAATAATATATCATATTTGGATCACATGCATTTCACGTGTGTTCTGTGTCTACAAAGATCTGGGTAAGTGTAGGATGACAGGAAATGCGAGAAATGCAAGAAATGCTGAACACATACCTAAAGCAGAAACTTTTTGCATGTAATACTAATAAAGACTTTTAGTCCAAATATCAAATAAACACGTGATCTTTTATTCAAGAATATAACCAAAGGGGGGAAGGGGTCGGGGGGGGGGGGGGGTTTGGGGGCTGGGGGGTTGGAATCAATTTACATGTTGCTGTCAGTGACTTACAAACCCAAATTCAAATGTCAATTGACAGAATGTTAATCCGTATTCTTGAGTGGTGCAGAGGTCTGAGCTCCCGCCTTATAATAAAAAGGTTGCCGGTTCGAGACTAGGCGTTTTGAGTAGTGAGCTGCTATTATTATTATTATTATTATTATTATTAATAATATAATAAAAACATACATTTGATTTGAATCTGTAACACCCGGTGTAAATTTTGGCTGCTTGTGAAAGTTAGCACTTTATTATTCAGTTTTATTCTTTCAGTGACGTTCACGTGGTACAATGAACTTGCCTCTCCCTCTCTGGGTTGATGGCATTTATCTCCATTCTTTTCACAAGAGCAGCGATGTGGCTGATGCCTGCTCAGAACTATTTGTTGCACCAGCAATCAAAGATATGATGTCCCGTGACGGCTATCAGACTGGACAAAGGCAGGACCGTAGCAACAGACGGCTTCTTCACAGCGCTTTCGCTGGCTAATAGACTGCTAGACTGCAGCGCAACTCTGCTTGGCACCGTAAGTAAAATGGGACTTACATCTGCAGCTAAAGTCACTTCAGTATGCGAGCAATTCACGACGCGAGTGTTTAGATCTGGCAGTGCCATGATGATCCACTGTGGCGACCCCTAACGAAAGCAGCCGAAAGAAGAAAAAGAATTGATGACAGAAACTGAAGAGTTTCATTTGAACAATACAATTTGTTTTGTGTACAATTTCACAATTGCAAAACTCTCTGAAAGGAAAATTCCTGCAAAATCAATTTTGAGGGAATTAATGGCTCATGGCTAGTAATTTATTTTCTAATTGTAATTTATTCGTACTGTAAAAAAATAAGATGACTGTATTGATCAGCACGTCACATTTTTGTTTGTTCAAGGGCTAACGCAGGCTGAAATATGTTTATACCTTAGTTTAGAAAATAATAACGTTAGTGTCCGTCATTTAAGAAGACGGTTAGCTTCAGCTGTATAGGCGTCACAATCTAAGCGAGCCTGATGCCAGGAGCAAAGGTTAAGTTTTGTTTTCTCGAGATCTCGACAAAATTACTATGTTATCTCGAGGAGACAATTTAAAAAAAAAAAATAACAATCTTGCACATACTCACTCGGCTTCCGTACACATCTCTATACTGGAATGGCATTGCTATTAATTCAGCAGATGCCTTTATCCGAGGCGACTTACAAAACAAGTAATAATATGTACAAGAGTGAAAGTGCAAGCATCCAAGCAACCGAGAACAAGGAAGCAGAACTACTAGATAATTACAGCTACACCTGGACTAAGACACACATCAGTATCCTTATTGATAAGATCCTCTTTGTCAGAAAGATAGCAGCTGCCCAGTAGGAGCAAAACTAAGTATTATAAAAAGGTGTGCTTCAAAAGATGCCTAAGTTGGTAGATAAAGGGAGATCACAGCTTTCGAGCGAGAATGGAGAAACGGTGTCCAGTCTTGTTATGTCTGGCAACAGAGGGGATGGTCAGCAGACAGGCAGAGGTGGAATGGAGACTTCATGAAGGGATGTAAGGAGAGACCAGGGTTGCCTGGTCCTTCAAAAAAAATTATAGCCCAAGGATAGCTAAAGAATACTGTACCATCTTCTTGTTCTTCTTCTTCTTCTTTCGGCTGCTCTAGATAGACAAATAGATAGATACTTTATTAATCCCCAAGGGGAAATTCACAATTATACCCTAATCACAATGGTTGCTACAGCAGATATTTTTTTTCCATATCTTTCTGTCCTCTCCATCTTCTTCTGTTACACTCATCACCTGCATGTCCTCTCTCACCACATCCATAAACCTTCTCTTAGGCCTTCCTCTTCCCTGGCAGCTCTATCCTTAGCATCCTTCTCCCAATATACTCAGCATCTCTCCTCTGCACATGTGCAAACCAACACAATCTCACCTCACTGACTTTGTCTCCCAACCGTCCAACTTGAGCTGACCCTCTAATATCCTCATTTCTAATCTTGTCCATCCTCGTCACCCCCAATGTAAATATTAGCATCCTTAACTCTGCCACCTCCAGCTCTGTCTCCTGCTCTCTGGTCAGTGCCACCGTCTCCAACCCATATAACACAGCTGGTCTCACTACCGTCCTGTAGACCTTCCCTTTGACTCTTGCTAGTACCCATCTGTCACAAATCACTCCTGACACTTTTCTCCATCCACTCCACCCTGCCTGAACTCTCTTCTTCACCTCTCTTCCACAATCCCCATTACTCTGTACTGTTGAACTCAAGTACTTAAACTCCTCCACCTTCGCCAACTCTACTCCCTGCATCCTCACCATTCCTCTTACTTCCCTCTCATTTACACACATGTATACTGTCTTGTTCCTACTGACCTTCATTCCTCTCCTCTCTAGAGCAGATCTCCACCTCTCCAGGGTCTCCTCAACCTGCTCCGTACTCTTGCTACAGATCACAATGTCATCAGCAAACATCATAGTCCACGGGGGCTCCTGTCTAATCTCGTCTGTCAACCTGTCCATCACCATTGCAAATAAGAAAGGGCTCAGAGCCGATCCCTGATGTAATCCCACCTCCACCTTGAATGCATCCGTCACTCCTACCGCAGACCTCACCACTGTCAAACTTTCCTCGTACATATCCTGTACCACTCTTACGTACTTCTCTGCCACTCCCGACTTCCTCATACAATACCACAGCTCCTCACAAGGCACCCTGTCATATGCTTTCTCCAGGTCCACAAAGACATAATGCAACTCCTTCTGGCCTTCTCTAAACTTCTCCATCAACATCCTCAGAGCAAACATCACATCTGTGGTGCTCTTTCTTGGCATGAAACCACACTGCTACATGCTAATCATTACTTCCCTTCTAAAGAATAAAATAAAGCTAAAAGAATACCTAATTTAAACAAAAAAAGATAAAATAATAAAATAAAAGTTTGAAAAGCAGGGTTAATCATTTGAGAGCGAGAGGTTTTAGGTACATATCATCGAGGCCAAGGGGATTTGTGATTCTCCTCAGAGATGTTTGAGAGTGACAGAATGGGTATATAACTGAAATTTTACAATGATAAAGTACATCTACAAGTGCAAATGGCTGGGGTAAGGGGTGCTGGGTGGATGAAAAATGCATGGTAATAATGTGAAGAAGGGGGAGTTGAAAAACAGTGCAAAATTGATTAAATATTAAAGGGGGGGGGGGAGGCTAAAAAACCCTACCCACAAAAGCCTATATTTCCCCCACAGATGCCAATCAAAAGCAACCCATTTGTGCAGGAAACCTGCAGACCTGGCAACACTGGGAGAGACCAAAGATTGGGGATATTGAGTTGCAGAACTGATCAGATAGTAGTAGGTCAAGACAAGGGTTTTGAACTGGACCCATGCAAAAACAGGGAGCCAATAGAGAGACTAAAGCAGAGGAGTAGCAGGAGTGGAGGAGGAGGAGGAAGAAGAAGCTGGCAAGGTCTGATAGCAGCTAAAGGAAGTGGTGCCAGCTGAGCCTTGCAATAGTCCATCTGAGAGACCTGAAACAAGGAGTTGTGTGTCATAATTACTTTGGTGGGATTAAATCCTTTGAATACTATAAGGGGGGAGGGGGGGAAACGACAGGACTAGGTCATTGAAAATATACATTTGATGTATAAAAGTGATATAGAGAGCAAATACAAGATGTCTGGCCTTGAAAGATTAAGTTTAAGGCGATGATCACTCTCATCGGGGTCTACAGAAATGTGGAGGTCAGCAATCTTTGTGCTGCTATAACACAATGGGTGAGGGAGATTGTGTGGAGTCATCACTGACATTCTACCTTCTCATAAGTGCAATAGAAAAAAATATATAAGAAAAGTCCGCAAAAGAAATCTGTTTCTTCTGTCCCGATTGGCGACTTTTTAAAAACCGATCACACGGGGGACGTGTACTAAATTTGCATGAGTCCAGCAGTGGACACTCGACAGACCTTTCTACTGCAATTATTTTGATGCTCTGCTACATGTGATACTTTCTGTTGTTGAAAAAATTTCATTATTTTTGGCTTGTTTTTTCCTGGACAAAGCGTAACGCTAAGGAGGTTAAGTGCTGTCTTACGCTGTCTTACCTACTTTCTGTGTAAGAAGTGAAATGTTTGTAATGTCTGTATGTTGTCTTTTATGCACCTGTCTTTTATGTCTGCACATTGAGCCTGGAGAGATGCAATTTCATTCAGCTATACATCCGTTGTTGTACTGTTGTATGGTATGAATGACAATAAAGGTCACTTACTTACTTAAAATTATATGTTGTTGTTACTTTAATTGATTAAGTAACATGTTAACGATATGTGAGGACACTTTTCTGAAATATGGTTCACAAACTGTGACCTATCTTGTCAACTGGGTGTTTCACACATCATCTCTTTTAGTCTAAATAGCACCTAAATAAAATAAAAAAATTTAAATAAATTATATTAAAATATTATTAAAATGTAAAATATATTTTATTTTACCTAAATTAAACAAATAAAATAATCTAAATACCACCTGCATTTCAGAACAAGTCATCCACGTGAAGGTAAGCATGTTGGGCCCAGCCAGTACTTGGATAGGAGACCATCTATAAAATCTGCTTGGAGGGGCTTCTGGAAGAGGTGTTGGTGAGGCCAGCAGAGGACTCTTACCCAACATTTTTTTTGTGCGAGTCTCCCAATGTCTCAGTGCAGTGTTGGGACCCTTTGCCATGAAAACGACACAGTCCTTCAGATGAGACATAAAACTGAGGTCCTGGCTCTCTTATCGTCATGAAAGTTCCCTGGGCATCCTTCATAAAAAGTAGGGTGTATTCCAATGTCCTGTCTAAATTGCCCACCATGGCCTAGTCATTCTGGCCCACTTATCAACCTTGGTCTCTGATTGGCTAACTTTGTCAGCACTTCACCACATAACAGCTAACGTGTGGCGAGCGTACTGCGCAAAATGTCTGCCGACGCATCATGCAGGTGTATACTGCACATTAGTTGTGGTTGAAGTGGCTCCCCACTCACTATGTAAAGTGTTTTGATTAGCGAGAAAAGTGATATATAAATGTAAAATTTTTTTTTTTTTTTTCTAGTGATTATGCTAACATGATGAGTATTTGTAATAAAGAAAGTAAAATTAACATCTTGAGGGGCTGTGCGCGTCTGTTGCAAATCCTTATGCTTGTAAAAGGTTGTCCATAACTCCACCCAGCATTAATTTAATGTTATGAATTATTGTCAATAACAGGACACTGAATTAAAAAATGTTTTGTTTTTTCTTTTCAAACTTCAGGAATCAAACCTCACTGCTGTTCTGAATGTGGCAAACAGTTCAGTCACCGGTGCACTCTCCTGAGACACATTCGAATTCACACCGGAGAGAAGCTTTATTCCTGTTTTGAATGTGGCAGAGAGTTTCTACAAAGAAGCCATCTTGAGAGCCACATTAGAATCCACACCGGAGAGAAGCCATATTGCTGCTTTGAATGCGGCCGGGAGTTTTCGGAAAGAAGCCATCTTCAAAGCCACACAAAAATTCACACAGGAGAGAAACCGTATTGCTGCTTGCAGTGTGGCAAACAATTCTGTCGCCGGAGTCATCTCTGGAGACACATTAAGATTCATACAGGTGAGAAGCCGTATTCCTGTTCCGACTGTGGCAAGAAGTTTTTGACAATGAGCAACCTTCGGAGCCACACAAGAATTCACACCGGAGAGAAGCCATATTGCTGTTCTGAATGTGGCAAACGGTTTGCGCATCTGAACAGTCTTAAGATGCACTCTTCAGTTCATATAGGAGAGAAGGAGGAAATTCTGAAGGATTAAGTTGTTTGGTGAAGAAGGAAGAAATGGAGGAATGAATGAGATTTAACCCTCTGAACTACTTGGGTCTTGATGAGTACCTTCATATGAGGGGCTTCATTGTGCAAGATCTACACCAAATCTCATAAAGGCAAAACTACCCTTCTAGTATGAAAAGGACCCCAAAAAAAATCAATCATTCAGACTGCACATTTCTCAAGATGAAAAGATGGCCATCCTCTTTCTTGGCACTTGGGAAGCTAATGGTGATAGCAGGAGTGCGAGACCTGCAATGTGGTGGAAGTCCAGATGGACAGTGTTGCTGGCAACATCACTGTGGAACTGATCAGACCACGAAAGGACAACTTGAAAAAGAAATTGAGAGGGCTGGACACAGTCCATTGGTCTCTTGAAGATAAAGAGGAAACCACATCTTGCTACGTTTTTATGTTAAATCCAACTAGAGGATATGCCTTGATGGCTTGTATGAAATTGTAATCTTCATCCCTATACTCCATTAAGTAAGGTGATTAATGTAAAGCAAAGATCACTAATTGAATTAGTTACACAGAGAAAGTAGATAAGTTAAAAGAAACGAAAAATCTACAAAGAACAGAGAGAGATGAATCAATGCAGGAAAAACAAATCAACACGCATAAGCAATGAGAGAACACCAGCCAAAGGTTTTGGATGAAACTAAGAAGGGGGACCTCCTTATGCTGTGGCATGTTTGTGAAAGGAATAAAATAAGTATAGAGAATGCTCTTCTAAACAGTAGAAAAGACCCCCTCAGTAGAGGACAACAAAATCCAGGAAATTAAAGATGATCTCCTGGACCTCATTGATATAGACGACTACATATTAGGAGAAGTTATTTAAAATATTAACAATACCAGATAAAGAACTATAGCTAAGGTCAACAAGGCCATAACAGAAATTAAGCAAAGCCAACCGCAAATGGTGGGACATAAGAGACCACGGGATCAGAACTGAGCAGCAAATCCCATCACACCTACTGTGCCAGTGCAGAGGAAAGTCAAAGTAAGGAGAAATGGACCACGCTACAGTCCACCATGGATGGAATAATCGACAAAGGGATGTGTCACAGTCAAAGCTAGAGGGAAGGTGTGAAATGGCAACTTCATATAACAACTGGTGTCCCATATGAAGAGTTGAATTTCACAGAGGAAAATTACAAATTCAGAATCCTAGCAGAGGTTCGGAGGTTAAGAAAGTGCAGAACAAGAGTATTCAGGGGTAATCGGAAAAATGTTGTACATAATGTTGGGTGGGATACCCTTGAAGTACCTACACCACCAGATGATAGAGATTTACATGTTTTAAAGAACACCATCATAAAAAAGCTGACTGGTTAAGAAAACTATAGACTGACCTAGGATTGAAGGAACTTTAAGAAATGGAGTGGCCCGAGTTGGCAATCGGTGAACAAGAAACCTAACTGGTAGACACTCAAATTAGACGGCCTACCCAACTTTTGGCTCAAACATTTCGTAGCAGTGCATCAGGATGTGGTTGAATATGGCAATGTGTTTGTGAAACATCTGCAGATGACGCCACAGAGGCTGACCACAGGAGATGCATCTCTGCTTCCAACATTAGAGCAAACCAAAACACCAAATGACTACCATACCTTAACTTGCTTGTCCACTGCATACAGAGCAGTAGGTGCCACCAGAACTTATCTTCTGGATCACAATTAACGTAATGGCAAGAGAGCAGAAGGGAAAGCAAATAAAGGTCATACGGCACAAAGGTCCAGCGGTTATTAAGTAACATAATTATGGAGCACTTCAAGATGGACCAATGTCTGAGCATGGCATGGATAGAATTAAAAGTAAATAAATAAATAATAATAATCCTTGATGTTGTACCACATGGCTGGATCTTTAAATGCTGCCATCAGAAGTTTCATCTCCATCACTCTGTGCCACTTTCCAGCAACCCTGCAGCTCCACTGTGACAAGGACCGGATCAAATCATAAATACAAAAATAAGAGGAGCAACATTCCACGTAGACTTCTGATCACCATTCTTGTAAACCCACAAAGCACCCTCAACCTCTGCTCAACCCTAGATCTCGAAATGAACTGAACCCACAAACGTTTCACTCGCAAGTTTCTTATGGATGAGTTGAAGCTACACAGCACCGTAGAAGAATAACTGCACTTGGTAAAACATTTTTTACTCGCTGACAGTCCTTGCCTTGACATTCAGTTTTAAAATTCTAGACTGGCCTGGAAGCGATTCCCACAAACTGCACACCAACACAAGAAAACTGTTGCATGCTCCAGAGATCAACATTAGAGATTTTACATCATGAGATCTGAAGAAATTTTTGGCCTGTGGGAAACGGATTACATATTCAGATCAACACTCACAGTGGACCTGACCTGATGCACTCTACGGAATTGAAACGTATGGAAAGTTGTAACCGTCAAATAAAAAATGTTGAGAAAGTGAAGGCATACCGGACATTCTCCTGCCCTGTGTGCAGTTAGTCAGTAGGACTTGCTAGGCAGCCGAATTGACAATTTCTTAAATTGGACCAACAGAAAAGACAATTGGCAAAACCACAGATAGTCAATAGGGCCTGGCAGCAGACATCAAACGTGAGGCCGCAGCCAGACCCCTCTCAATATGGTGGAAAGTGTGCTGCCCTCCTGCTACAGCCTTGTGTAGACCAGGAACGTACCCTGGTGTGTGTGTGTGTGTGTGTGTATCCTGTTGATATCGTTATTGTAAAGGGAGGAATGCCATTGTTCTATATATGTGACAACTTGAATCTTGCACCTATAAACCTTGCACATTTTTTTTTTTCTTTTTGCTTAACTTCTCCTGCTACTCCAGTTTTCCTCCTTCAAATTCTTAAAAAAAGTACATATAATTTTAATGCATGTTAGACATGAAATAAAAAATTACATAATTTAAATCAACTGAGTAAAATTAGCATGCAGTCACAAATGTCAACTCTGCTATCTTTCCGGGAAACGTTTTTGGTGCCGTGGCTAAAGAGTGTAGGACACAATTGATTATTGCCCATGACAACTTCATGCTCTTAACCCTCTGGTTACCAATCCCACCTGCCATTGTGTCCATCCCCTCCAATTGGGGCTTAACGTCATGACGCCAGCCACATGTCACACCCCCTTTCCCAGAATTCTCCTCCTAGGG
This sequence comes from Erpetoichthys calabaricus, assembly GCF_900747795.2. NCBI lineage: Eukaryota > Metazoa > Chordata > Cladistia > Polypteriformes > Polypteridae > Erpetoichthys > Erpetoichthys calabaricus. The sequence continues at coordinate 353,745,676 of NC_041394.2, read as the reverse complement.
AGTTCCCAACTAGCATGCGTGAACCGGCAGACATGCCGTCTCTCTCCCTCTCTCTCCAGTAAGCATTCCCGTAATAACCGATTTCCTGGGTCTTCTAACACTTGCGACTTTCCATCAAATGAGCAAACCTTCTGTTTACCTGCAGTGTCCACGTGGCACAGTTTGTTCACACCTGTGTATCTGCTAAGCCGCCATCTTACCAGAGCTCCTTGTTCCTGTACTTCCTCTTCTGCCCAAAGGTAAACGCTTCTCTTCTTAGCTATTTAAACATTAAGGAACATTAAGAAAGATGACTATAAATAGGCACTATATATAAAAAAAAATGTATTATTATTATTATTATTATTAAATAGTTACTTTCATTCACTCATTGCTATCCCGTGACACGACCCATCACAGCCTGCAAAATTCTCTTTCCAGCGGCACCCAGTTGACGGGTTGGTATTTCCATCCCAAACAGTCCCTGTGGGAAAGAGAGTAGAAATTTTATTTAGTGGACGTTTACGAAACCAAGAATGGGTTGGCCTGCACTTATTAGTTTTTAAGTTTTCTGCCTTGTGATGCCCTGTCTGCTGTATCCAAATTAAGATCTGAGCCGCTTAACTGCTTTCTGCATCAGCGGGTTCCGATTCACGGCTGCCACGTTAGACTGCTTGTGAAGGATCGACCATACCGTGGCGCTATACGTTACTCGGAGTGCACAGTTCCATTTTTATTTACATGGTTGTGTGTTTTCTCTCCATTTGTCGCAGAACTCCACTCCATTGAGGAGGTTGTTGCCTTGCATTATACGTCCGTGATACGCCACGTTACACTATGGTTAAGGTTAGGGTTGGGGGAGGAGTTATCTGACTCAAGTCGAGTTAACCAGGTGACAAAAACCTGCAATCCAATTGGCTACTGAATCGCATAGCAGTGGAGGTCTGCAATGTTTAATTTCACACTGTTTTGTTGACCCCCCCCCCCCCTTTTCTTTTTCATTCTTATTTTTTAAATATCGTTCTTGTAAACGATTCCCTGGTTAAAATGTCACGCTTGAGCTTGTATTTATATGTGTACTGTATATGAAATGGAGAAGTTATCTTACCTGAAATGTTTAAACTTTATTAAACTCATCCGTCTTGCACATTTTTGTCCACGCGCCATAACTTTGAAGACCTACCGCTTGCAGAGGCTTAGTGTTTCGGATGAACTCTTCTAATGGTAAGTTCAGCGGTTTAACAGCTGCCTTTGCATGTTTGTGTTTTAACCGAAGTATTTAGATAGATCTTTATTAATCCCAATGGGAAATTCACATTCTCCAGCAGCAGCATACTGATACAATAAATAATATTAAAGAATGATAATAATGCAGGTGAAAAACAGACAATAACTATGTATAATGTTAAATGTTAACGTTTACCCCCCGGGTGGAATTGAAGAGTCGCATAGTTTGGAGGAGGAACGATCTCCTCAATCTGTCAGTGGAGCAGGACATTGACAGCAGTCTGTCGCTGAAGCTGCTCTTCTGTCTGGAGATGATACTGTTTAGTGGATTCTCCATAATTGACAGGAACCTGCTGAGCGCCCTTCGCTCTGCCACAGATGTAAGACTGTCCAGCTCCATGCTAACAATAGAGCCTGCCTTCCTCACCAGTTTGTCCAGGCGTGAGGCGTCTTTCCTCTTAATGCTGCCTCCCCAGCACACCACCGCATAGAAGAGGGCGCTCGCCACAACTGTCTGATAGAAGTAGATAGATAGATAGTAGATAGAAGTAACATCACACCTCTGCCTTGGGGTAGTTTGACCTGATCTCAAGTGTTTCGACAACTAAATACGAACGAGGCGGTGTGTTAACAGTGAGATTATATTAACCTCGTTAGCAGCGTGCTGTGGTAGGCCGAGCTCCAGAAGAGGCCCACTTTTTTGGTGGCGTTTGTTTTATGTTATGATCTGTTATTGCACGGTGTTGTATTTTCAGTGTTCTGTGATGATTCGGTATGTGTGTGTGCTGGTGCCACATTACACGTGTTTGACAAAACCTGCATTTAGCAAAAGTACAAATCTGTGACGTGCTGTGCAAGGTGAAGCTTTGCTTCATGTAGGTGGCTGTGTATTCCCGATTATCTGTGCAAAAGATATCCTGGTGCTTCCTGTTTGTGTGTCATGGACGCCATCCAGTGACCTGAGATGAAGACTGAACTCCTTGTGTCTCTCCGGAAAATCCTTGGGTCCCGCTGGTGTGACTTTGTGTTGCTCACAGAGTCCCGCATGAGGCACATGACCTGCATTGTGAGGGAACGTCAGTTATGGCACTACGGCCATGTGGCGCCATTACCCGAGGATGAGCCGGCTCATTGATGAGGACCCGAGTGGCTGGACCAGGCCAAGGGGGCGCCCACATAACATCTGACTGCAGCAGATAGAGGGTCATTTCCGGGGGGGACTGGACCGCGTGTCGGCCTGGTTAGTAAATGACGTAATGAGCACACGGAAAGACAGATTTGTTTAAAAAAGAGAGAGGACAACAAAAGCAGCCTGAAACTGACGACACATATCAGTCCTACAATTTGTGTTCCTTCATCGTTCATCTCTTGCTATGAACTCTTACATACACAGTCATGTGAGGAAAACAAAGTAAATACACCCCAGAGGAACTACTGACATTTTCAGGCAAACTGTAGATCTTCATGCAAACATGGCAACAGTAAAGGTGACATACTTAAATAAAAACACAATCATTTAGATTATTCTTTATTTGTCCCCAAAGGGAAATTTAAAATTGTACAGTAGCTCCAAAAAATAAATACATTTGGTAAAAAAAAAAAAAAAAAAATGTATTGTCTTTCCAGTCTCACATCAGTTCTGTTACTCGAGCAGCTTACTTTCACCTGCGAAACATTAATCGCTTGCGTCCATTTTTGTCAAATCACTCTACTGCCATTTTAGTCAACAGTTTGGTCACCTCCCGCCTGGACTATTGCAACTCACTTCTCTTTGGTCTGCCCCAAAAGTTACTACATAAACTTCAACTTGTTCAAAATTCGGCTGCTCGTATAATTACTAAAACACCCTATTCTGATCACATTACACCCATTATTCAGCAGCGTCATTGGCTGCCAATATAGTTTAGGGTCAACTACAAAATTTTAGTCCTGACATATAAGGCCATTCATAATCTTGCCCCCACATATCTCTCACAGCTCCTACAAGTCATTAAACCCTCTCGTATGCTCAGATCCTCTTAAATAATCCACCAGCACGTCTTGTTACGATGGGATATCGCGCATTTAGCAGATCGGCGCCTTCCTTATGGAACTCATTACCTGCTTATCTTAGGAATATGACTACCCTTCACCAATTTCAGGCTAATCTTAAAACTTATCTGTTCAAAATTGCTTATTCACTGTAATTGTTATTGGTGTTTTATCTGATGTTTTATTTGGATTTTAAATTTTCTAGTCATTGAATGTTTATTTTTTAACCTGATTGTACAGTGACCTTGAGTTTTTTGAAAGGCGCTCCAAATAAAATGTATTATTATTATTATTATTATTAAAAACAAACCTCTCCTCCCCACAATCGCACATAAAAACATCGGGCATGGAAAACAAAGAGCAGCCAATACAGGCTTGTAGGTGGCAGTGCGATGGGGAATTTGGAAGCATGGACTGAAAGTGACCGGCTTTATGGAGACTGACTGTACACAAAGGTGCAGGTGCTGCTGGAAGGCGTATTTATTTATTTGTTTATTTATTTATAAGGCACTTTAAAAACAACATCAAGGCTGACCAAAGTGCTGTACAATAAAAACCCAACATATCAGACACACAATAACCAAAGGGTAAATGAAACAGAAACACATAAGAGCTGAAGAGATCCATCATAAAAAGTACACAGATAGTCAACGTCTCCTACTGAGTTAAAAGCCAGGGAGTTAAAGTGAGTTTTTTTAAAATAAGATTTAAAGACGGCAAGTGAAGGAGTCGGCCTAACGTCCAACGGCAAATCGTTCCAGAGTTTTGGAGCTGCAACTGAGAAAGTCCGATCACCTCGGAGTTTGCATTGTGCCTTTGGGAACACGTAAAAGCATCTGGTCTGCTGACCTGAGAGGGCGAGACAGACGGGACATAAGAGTGCAGCAGTTCCAACAGATAAAATGGGGGTACAACCATTAAAGGATTTAAAAACAAATACGAGGATCTTAAAATCAACTGGAAGCCAGTGAAGGGAAGCCAAAATCGGGGTAATGTGCTCGTGTTTGCTTCTCTGCTCTGTTGGGCCCTTGAGCAAGACCCTTAACCTGCAATTGCTGAGTGCTTTGAGTAGTGAGAAAAATGCCATATAAATCCATCCATCCATTATCCACCGCTTATCCGAGGTCGGGTCGCGGGGGCAGCAGCCTAAGCTTGGAAGCCCAGACCTCCCTCTCCCCAGCCACCTCCTCCAGGAGGACCCCGAGGTATTCCCAGGCCAGCCGGGAGATATAATCCCTCCAGCGTGTCCTGGGTCTGCCCCGTGGCCATCTCCCAGTGGGGCATGCCCGGAACACCCCAGGGAGGCGTCCATGTGACCAGATGCCCGAACCACCTTATCTGACTCCTCTCAATGCGGAGGAGCAGCGACTCTACTCCATGTCTCTCCCAGATAACTGAACTCCTCACCCTATCTCTAAGGGAAAGTCCAGCTACCATGCGGAGAAAACTCATTTTGGCCGCTTGTATCCGTGATCTTGCTCTTTCGGTCACTACCCAAAGCTCGTGGCCATAGGTGAGGGTAGGAACGTAGATCGACTGGTAAATCGGCAGCCTCACCTTTTGGCTCAGCTGTCTCTTCACCACGACGGACCATTGCAGAGCCCGCATCACTGTGGATGCCTCACCGATCTGTCTGTCAACCTCTAAATATATAAATCCAAAGAATTATTATTATTATTATTGTGCCAGTTAAAAATCAAGCCGCGGCATTTTGCATCAGCTGTAGGTGAGCAATGGAGGCCTGGCTAATTCCAAAAAGAAGCGCATTGCAGTAATTTAGATGAGAACTTATAAAAGCAGGTGTCACTGTTTCAAGGTTGCGTTTAGACAAAGCAGGCTTGATATATGACAACTGGTAAAAGTGAGATTTTACCACTGCGTTCACGTGGTCAGTAAGGCCAGAAGAGGGGGTTCCTACCCCATGGCGTACCTAATGCCCCAGTGCACTGATGGGGTCACCGTGCTACTAAAATGATTTAAAATCCAAGGTCCTGACTCTCAGTGGTCACAAAAGATCCTTTGTCATCCTTTTGTAAAGAGTAGGGTGTATTCCAATGTCCTGGCCAAAACTGCCCATCATGGCCTAGTCATTCTGACCCCCTAATCACCCCTTCTCTCTAATTGGCTATCTCTTTCTCTTGCCACTTCACCGCTGTGTGTGACCAGATGCTGTCCATGTGGACTCTACACGTTCTACATGTGTGTTCTCACAGAACCCCATTTGAGGACATGTAGGTCAGGTTAATGAGTGATTCTGCATCGGCCTCTGTGTGAGTGCAAATGCTGGAAATATCCTAATGGGGGGGGGGGGGGGGGCACCTAAAACTGAAAGGTGAGGGGCAGACGTGAGGGTCTCTAAGGACCAGGATGATGTTGGGCCACCCAATCTGAGCTGAGGGGGATTTTAATGACATAAAAATAAATACAAGAGTTTTGTGGCAAACAAATTAAACAAATCATATATAATAGGCCTTTGAAAAATGTGCAAACATTTAAATGAATTAGGAACACTCGGATATTATTGGTTATGCTGCTCACACAGCTGTGGCTACTACTGTCAAACATTTTTTTTTTTTTTTTTGTTCTTTATTTCGCCTTATACGATTTCTTGTATTAGGAATTTGTTAGTTTTCACATACCCCTTGGGGTCAGAGCGCAGGGACAGCCATTGTACAGTGCCCCTGGAGCAATTGAAGGTTAAGGGTCTTGCTCAAGGGCCCAGCAGAGTAGGATCTCTTTTGGCAGTGACGGGGATTCGAACCGGCAACCTTTGGGATACCAGCACAGATCCTTAGCCTCAGAGCAAACACTCCACCCCAACATAATGTAGAAAAAAAGAATACGCAGCATTTGCAGTGCCAGGAAAAAGTATTTGAACTTGCTGATCTCTCAACAAGCAGCACAACCCCAGAGCGATAGATAAGAAAACCACAATATAACAGAAGTGAAAAGCACTATATAGTAGATAGATACAGAGTGCCTTTCTATATAACAGATAGAAGTGAAAGGCACTATATAATAGAAGTGAAAGGAACTGTATAGTAGATAGATAGATAGAAGTGAAAGGCACTGTATAGTAGATAGATATAGAGTGCCTTTCTATATAACAGATAGAAGTGAAAGGCACTATATAATAGAAGTGAAAGGAACTGTATAGTAGATAGATACAGAGTACCTTTCTATATAACAGATAGAAGTGAAAGGCACTATATAATAGAAGTGAAAGGAACTGTATAGCAGATAGATACAGAGTGCCTTTCTATATGACAGATAGAAGTGAAAGGCACTATATAATAGAAGTGAAAGGAACTGTATAGTAGATAGATAGATAGAAGTGAAAGGCACTGTATAGTAGATAGATATAGAGTGCCTTTCTATATAACAGATAGAAGTGAAAGGCACTATATAATAGAAGTGAAAGGCACTGTATAGTAGATAGATAGATAGAAGTGAAAGGAACTGTATAGTAGATAGATACAGAGTGCCTTTCTATATAACAGATAGAAGTGAAAGGCACTATATAATAGAAGTGAAAGGAACTGTATAGTAGATAGATAGATAGAAGTGAAAGGCACTGTATAGTAGATAGATACAGAGTGCCTTTCTATATAACAGATAGAAGTGAAAGGCACTATATAATAGAAGTGAAAGGAACTGTATAGTAGATAGATACAGAGTGCCTTTCTATATAACAGATAGAAGTGAAAGGCACTATATAATAGAAGTGAAAGGCACTGTATAGTAGATAGATATAGAGTGCCTTTCTATATAACAGATAGAAGTGAAAGGCACTATATAATAGAAGTGAAAGGCACTGTATAGTAGATAGATACAGAGTGCCTTTCTATATAACAGATAGAAGTGAAAGGCACTATATAATAGAAGTGAAAGGAACTGTATAGTAGATAGACACAGAGTGCCTTTCTATATAACAGATAGAAGTGAAAGGCACTATATAATAGAAGTGAAAGGCACTGTATAGTAGATAGATAGATAGAAATGAAAGGCACTGTATAGTAGATAGATACAGAGTGCCTTTCTATATAACAGATAGAAGTGAAAGGCACTATATAATAGAAGTGAAAGGAACTGTATAGTAGATAGATAGAAGTGAAAGGCACTGTATAGTAGATAGATATAGAGTGCCTTTCTATATAACAGATAGAAGTGAACGGCACTATATAAGCGCCTTAAGCATGGGAAAGGCTCTATATAAATAAAAGTTATTATTATTATTATGATAAGATATAGAGTGCCTTTCCATATAATAGAAGTGAAAGGCACTATATAATAAATATATACTGTCTTTTCTATCTATCTATCTATCTATCTATCTATCTATCTATCTATCTATCTATCTATCTATCTATCTATCTAATAGATAGACCGATAGATAAGAAAGACACTATATAATAAATAGACCGATGTAACAGGCACTATATAATAAATAGATAAACAGATAGAACTGTATTTGTCCCCAGGGCAAAACTGAAGTAAATACACACACTTTCTTTTGAACAGACACCAGAATGACTATAAAGCAAGAAAATTCAAATGAAAGAAGGAAAACCTCTGACTTGGCAGTCCCAGTCCCATTGAGGCATTATGTAGACGTGTTGGTATAAAGGACCCCCCAGTTGCATTTCTTGACCCACGTCTGCTGATTAATTTGTTACCTCACACTCCTCAGTGTTTGTCTGTCATGTAGAGGATGTGCAGCATTGTTCATAATGGCACTCGGTTTTGTTTTCATTCACTCCTCCTCTATGACCTCCGGGGGTCCAGACTGGGTCCCATAATTGACCCTGCCTTCTTAGTCAGCTTGTTGATTTGATAGTCCTCTCTTGAAGTGATGTCACCAGTCCAGCACGCCACACTGGCCATCACAGAGTTACAGAAGATGTGAAGGATGTCACTTCCCACATTAAAGGAGTTCAGTCTCCTAAGGATAAATGAATCTGCTCTGCCCTTCTCCAGTTCCTCTCTGTTCTGAGACCAGTCCAGCCTGTCATTGACGTGGACCCCAAGTACTTGTAGGAGTGGCCCACCTCTACACCCACTCCTTGAATAAGGACTGGACATAGAGACTCTTTGGTGTGGTGAATGTCAATCATCAGTTCCTTGATCTTGCTGATGTTGAGTTGCAGTCAGTTCTCAAAGTTCTCCTCCTGACTCCTCTCCTTTGTCTCATCCCCCTTATCAATACACCCCATAAGTGCAGAATCATCTGAGAATATCTGCAGTTGACCTGACCTGTTGTTATCTTTGTAGTCTGAGATGTTCAGAGTGATGTACACCTCAGCTTGGTGCCCCATTCAGTCCTTGAGTCTCACAAACTGTGGTCTGCCCCACAGATGGCCCATTATCAGGACACCAGAGGGTCATCCACCTGCAGTTGTCTGACTAGACCCCTTTAGCAAGGATGACTGGATGGTACTGAAGGCACTGGAGAAATCATAAACATCATCCTCAGTGTGCTGCCAGCTTTGTCCAGGTGTGAATAAGCCTTGTGGAGCAGATAGAGAATTGCATCATCCACTCTAATCTTTGTCCGATAGGCAAACTGCAGTGGGTTCAGATGGTCTACCACAAGAGGATTCTGTAAGGCGGCAGCACTACCACTGTGCCACCATGTCTCCTACAGTGTGCATCTTTATTAGAAAATAAATCTGAAATTTTGTACTCAATTTATTATTAGTTTTCTGAAAACATTGCGGGATCGATGATGTGGTGCTCAAAGTTCCTGCATGTGTTCTAACTCTGCCCCTCTTACCTACCTATTAGCACTTGGGATCGACTCCAGCTGAGAGCTTCTCTGAGTTGCTCGTTTGACGGAACTCATTGGATTGTCCAATACACCTGACGATGGCCAAGTCCAGAGAGCTCAGTGCAGATGTGATGAAGAGGACTCCAGGTTTACACAAGTCAGGGATGTCTCTTGGAGGTCTCTCTAAACCACTTGAGATTCCAAGATCAGCAATTCAAATCATTTTTCTTCAGTTAAAAAATATTTACCTTTGGCATGGTCTGGAAGAAGACCCACACTGTCCCCCTAAGCAGAGAGGAAATTGGTCAGGATGGCCAGACACACTCCAAGGACCGCCAAGAAACAGGTCTACCATGAACAGAAGCTGCTAGAACCACCAGTGTGCCTGTTCACAGTCGATTGAGTTTTAGATCATCATAGGCCACCCAAGAAAGAAACCCCTGCCCCAAAATCGACACCCTCAAACTCCATGTGGACAAAGAAAAAGACTTCTGGAGGAAAGATGAACAATCAGATGAGACAAAGATGGGGTTGTTAGGCCACCGTGACATATCAGATAGTATCTATGGAGGAGAAAAAGTGAGGCGTTCAACCCCAAGAACACCATAATGCCAACTGTTCAGCATGGTGGTAGTAGCATCAGCTTTTATTGGTGCACTACACAAACTGGGGTGGAATAATGGAGAAGGAAGGTGAACTCAGGATTCTTCAACATAAACACCAACCATCAATTACAACAAGGGGGTCCCCAACTCCGGTCTTGCAGGGCCACAGTGGCAGCAGCTTTTCATTCTAACCCTTTTCTTAATTGGTGACCTGTTTTTATTGCTAATTAACTCCTTTTCCTTTCATTTTAATTGGCTTGATTTTTTTTTCTTCAAAAATTTGCTGCCCTGAATTGCTTCATTTCTTTCCTTAAACAGAAGTAAAATGTGAAGTGAGGGAGCCAACAGAAGACCAACTGAGTCAGGGCCTCAAACTCCAACCAATTTCACTCCAACAAGTTGCTTAGATGCTGATTCTTGTCGTTAATGAAACCTGTTCTTTAATTCCGTGGCTTGTTGCTGCTCTCATTGTGCAATAGCAGACACTTGGACAGAGGCAGTGGTGCTGTAAGAATTATGTTTCTAGACTTCTCTAGCGCCTTCAACACAATCCAACCTCTGCTCCTTAGGGACAAGCTGACAGAGATGGGATTAGATTCATACCTAGTGGCATGGATCGTGGACTATCTTAAAGACAGACCTCAGTATGTGCGTCTTGGGAACTGCACGTCTGACATTGTGGTCAGCAACACAGGAGCGCCACAGGGGACTGTACTTTCTCCGGTCCTGTTCAGCCTATATACATCGGACTTCCAATACAACTCGGAGTCCTGCCATGTGCAAAAGTTCGCTGATGACACTGCTATCGTGGGCTGTATCAGGAATGGGCTGGAGGAGGAGTATAGGGACCTAATCAATGACTTTGTTAAATGGTCCGACTCAAACCACCTACACCTGAACACCAGCAAAACCAAGGAGCTGGTGGTGGATTTTAGGAGGCCCAGACCCCTCATAGACCCCAGTGATCATCAAAGGTGACTGTGTGCAGATGGTGCAGACCTATAAATATCTGGGAGTGCAGCTGGATGATAAATTAGACTGGACTGCCAATACTGATACGCTGTGCAAGAAAGGACAGAGCCGGTTATACTTCCTTAGAAGGCTGGCGTCCTTCAACATCTGCAATAAGATGCTGCAGATGTTCTATCAGACAGTTGTGGCGAGCGCCCTCTTCTACGCAGTGGTGTGCTGGGGAGGCAGCATTAAGAGGAAAGACGCCTCACGCCTGGACAAACTGGTGAGGAAGGCAGGCTCTATTGTTGGCATGGAGCTGGACAGTTTAACATCTGTGGCAGAGCGAAGGGCGCTCAGCAGGCTCCTATCAATTATGGAAAATCCACTGCATCCACTTAATAGTATCATCTCCAGACAGAAGAGCAGCTTCAGTGACAGACTGCTGTCACTGTCCTGCTCAACAGACAGATTGAGGAGATCGTTCCTACCCCAAACTATGCCACTCTTTAATTCCACCAGGGGGGGTAAACGTTAATATTTAACATTATACATAGTTATTGTCTGTTTTTTTTTTCACCTGTATTATTATCATTCTTTAATTTAATATTATTTATTGTATCAGTATGCTGCTGCTGAAGAATGTGAATTTCCCATTGGGATTAATAAAGTATCTATCTATCTATCTATCTATCTATCTATCTATCTATCTATCTATCTATCTATCTATCTATCTATTTCTGAAAGTGTTTACTTTCTCTTTTCTAAGAGCTCTGGTCAAATGTTTTTGTGGACCTGAGCAGACCGACATTCCTGTGACCTTCATCTTTCTTTATTTTCAGATATTGTTCGATGGACACAGTTTGCTGGTCATGTATTGGTTCATTTTGTATCTCATTATTGTTTATAACATTAGAACACTCTAGACGAGAACAGGCCATTCAGCCCAACAGAGCTTGTCAGTACTATCCACTTATTACTTCTAAAATAACATCAAGTTGAGTTTTGAAAGTTCCTAAAGTTCTCCTGTCTACCACACTACTTGGTCACTTATTCCAAGTGTCTATCCTTCTCTGTGTGAAGAAAAACTTCCTAATGTTTGTGTGAAATTTCCCATTAACAAGTTTCTAACTGTGTCCCCATGTTCTTGATGAACTCATTTTAAAATAACAGTCTTGATCCACTGGACTAATTCCCTTCATAATTTTGAACACTTCAATCATGTCACCTCTTAATCTTCTTTTGCTTAAACTGCAAAGACTCAGCTCTTTTAATCTTTCCTCATAACTCATCCCCTGTAGCCCTGAATCAGCCTAGTCACTCTTCTCTGGACCTTTTCTAGCATTGCTACAGTGCATCCGGAAAGTATTCACAGCACATCACTTTTCCACATTTTCTTATGTTACAGCCTTATTCCAAAATGGATTAATTTTTTTCCGCAGAATTCTACACACAACGCCCCATAATGACAACGTGAAAAAAGTTTACTTGAGGTGTTTACAAATTTACTAAAAATAAAAAAACTGAGAAATCCCATGTCCATAAGTATTCACAGCCTTTGCTCAATACTTTGTCGATGACCTTTGGCAGCAATTACAGCCTCAAGTCTTTTTGAATATGATGCCACAAGCTTGGCACACCTATCCTTGGCCAGTTTCGCCCATTCCTCTTTGCAGCACCTCTCAAGCTCCATCAGGTTGGATTGGAAGCGTCGGTGCACAGCCATTTTAAGATCTCTCCAGAGATGTTCAATCGGATTCAAGTCTGGGCTCTGGCTGGGCCACTCAAGGACATTCACAGAGTTGTCCTGAAGCCACTCCTTTGATATCTTGGCTGTGTGCTTAGGGTCGTTGTCCTGCTGAAAGATGAACCGTCGCCCCAGTCTGAGGTCAAGAGCGCTCTGGAGCAGGTTTTCATCCAGGATGTCTCTGTACATTGCTGCAGTCATCTTTCTCTTTATCCTGACTAGTCTCCCAGTCTCTGCCTCTGAAAAACATCCCCACAGCATGATGCTGCCACCACCATGCTTTATTGTAGGGATGGTGCCTGGTTTCCTCCAAACGTGACGCCTGGCATTCACACCAAAGAGTTCAATCTTTGTCTCATCAGACCAGACAATTTTCTTTCTCATGGTCTGAGAGTCCTTCAGGTGCCTTTTGTCAAACTCCAGGTGGGCTGCCATGTGCCTTTTACTAAGGAGTGGCTTCCGTCTGGCCACTCTACCATACAGGCCTGATTGGTGGATTGCTGCAGAGATGGTTGTCCTTTTGGAAGGTTCTCCTCTCTCGGAGGTCTACAGACAACTCCTTTGACTTCATGCTTGGTTTGTGCTGTGACATGAACTGTCAACTGTGGGACCTTTTATAGACAGCTGTGTGCCTTTCCAAATCATGTCCAATCAACTGAATTTACCACAGGTGGACTCCAATTAAGCTGCAGAAACATCTCAAGGATGATCAGGGGAAACAGGATGCACCTGAGCTCAATTTTGAGCTTCATGGTAAAGGCTGTGAATACTTACGTACATGTGTTTTCTCAATTGTTTTATTTTTTAATAAATGTGCAAAAATCTCAAGTAAACTTTTTTCACATTGTCATTATGGGGTGTTGTGTGTAGAATTCTGAGGAAAAAAATGAATTTAATCCATTTTGGAATAAGGCTGTAACATAACAAAATGTGGAAAAAGTGACGTGCTGTGAATACTTTCCAGATGCACTGAATGTCCTTTTTTGTAGCCTGGAGACTAAACTGCACCCAGTACTCCAGAGGAGGCCTCACCAGTGTGTTATAAAGCTTGAGCAGAACCTCCTGTGACTTGTACTCCACATATCAAGGCGCTATATAACCTGACATTCTGTTAGCCTTCTTAATGGCTTCTGAACACTGTCGGGAAGTCGATAGCTTAGAGTCCACTATGACTCCTAAATCCTTCTCATAAGGTGTACTCTCGATTTTCAGACCACCCATTGTGTATTCAAACCTCACATTTTTACTTCCTTTGTGTAACTCTTTACATTTACTGACATTCAATTTCAGTCAGTCTGTCATTTTCCAACCCGCTATATCCTAACTACTGGGTCACAGGGGTCTGCCGGAGCCAATCCCAGCCAACACAGGGTGCAAGGCAGGAAACAAACCCCGGGAAGACCCAGACCTCCCATGTCCCTGTAGTTAGGACATAGCGGGTTGGATAATGGATAGGTGGATAATTCAAAAGATTGTTTTTACTGAAGTTTTACAGTAAAACTTCAAGTTTAAAAAGTATTTGCGTGTTAATTTCAAACTTAAGCAGAACAAAATCATATAACTCAATGAATACCTCTTAACGCAACATGAAACATAATTTACTTTCAAATTATTACATTTTACTATTTTTTAATATGATTAACTAGCAAAATACCTGCGCTACGCAGCGGAGAAGTAGTGTGTTAAAGAGGTTATGAAAAAGTAAAGGAAACATTTTAAAAATAACGTAACATGACAGTCAATGTAATTGTGTTGTCATTGTTATGAGTGTTGCTGTCTTTTATATATATATATACACATATACACACACATATACAGATATATTATATATACATATACACATATATTTTATATATATATATATATATATATGTACACATACATACATACATACATACATACATACATATACACACATAGATGCACTTACAATAACATAGAAATCAATATAAACAACATTAACATCATTATCATATGAGAATATGAAGTAATATATAAGAAGCACATTTCATATAAATATAAATTATTAAACAGTAAAATCTTCTTCTATAATTTGCTACCGTGGATTTTCGTTGGTCTGTCCAGGATTTTAAATCACCTGTAGCTTGCAAACCGTTTCACCTATTGACTTGAAATCTGGTACACATATAATACGTCACGTCTGCTATCCGCTTTATGGGTGATGATTGTATTACTCTTTTTATGTTTATTTTATTTTAGAATCAACTCCTATCTGCGCACACCAGGGCGGCCGTGGGCAGATGCGTATGGTGTATTCACTCCATGTTATCGTGCATTGCGCTGTCACTGGTATTTTGATAAAAGAATTTGAACAATATATAAGAAGCGTATAAATTATTAAACAGTAAAACATTAACATTTAAGAAGTAAAGTTACATTAAGTACTACTGCAGTGCCTTCGGGTATACCTCATTTTTTGTTTGCCCATTACATGCTTAAATGTATAAATTTTTTGGTGTACCTACCCGAGAACACGCGACATATAACCGAGCGTGGGAGAAGCATGGATTTTAAACACGCGTTGAGTTCATCTGCTGGTATCCCTCGTGGAATAACTGGTAATGTTTGACTAAAATGTACAGCGAGTAAAACGACATTACCTCCTTTTTTTTTTTTACGATCTCTGAGATCTTGCTTTTTTCGGTTCAAGGCTTTATAAGCTCTTTTATGTGCCATGGTGTACTTAATAAGTACTAATTATCCCAAACCATCATCTTTGAATGTTGCAAGACTTTTGCCTTGTATGTAGATCGGGGTAATTACATTCATTGCATTCCTAGTCTGAATCACAATGTGATTGTATGGGTGGTTACCTGGCACTGTAGGGTTGCCACCCGTCCTTTAAAATACGGAATCGTGCCGCGTTTGAGAATGAAATTGCGCGTCCCGTTTTGAATCAATACTGGACGGGATTTATCCCGTATTTTTTTTATCATTTTTTTTTTAAAGCAGCGTCTCATGCAAATCATCCCACACGCATTTTATGAAGATGCCTCCTTTCCTACTTTTGATTGGGTAATACTTGATGTCATCGTTAGTTTGATTGGTGTTTTTAACTGTCCACTGAGGAGGGCGTGTCTTTTAAGTACAGTCTGCAAAGTGTTGGCACTGAGATGTGGCGTCAGCGCCATACTTGAAGCCCCTAACGTTGCGGTCAGCAAGTCGGCTAACATCCGCCATGTGCCGTCTTTCAGTTGCGAGAAGCAGATCATAGAATGGTTGAAACTGTTGCCCCTAACGTTGCGCCACGGCGTGTGGTTCGTTTATACCTCGCGTCTTCTCATTAAACTTTTATCTCGCGAATATGTTATTGCAATCCGCAGCGGGAGCGTTTCTATAAACTTAATTTAAACTTACGTTTTACACCGTGCTTTGTTTCCCTTATGAACATGCTTGTATGCTTAACTCGCTCCGTTCTCAATTGTTTAATTAATTTTTTGCTCTTCGCTGTTTGCGGCTGTTCCTCCATTTCCCCCTACTTCGTTCTTTTATCTCGCGAATATGTTATTGCAATCCTTAACGGGAGCGTTTCAATAAACTGATTGAAAATAGTTTTGCATTTACCTTTTTAGTAAAAGGCGAGCTTTTAAGCCTGAGAAATCACCCCGTAAATGCACACGTTTAATTGGACATGTGTTAATATGTATGGTTACACAGTATTAAAAGACAGTGAACAACGTCAGTTACCTTTCTTCCCGCGTTTGATAAAAGGTGAGCTTTTAAGCCTGAGAAATCACCCCGTAAATGCACACGTTTAATTGCACATGTGTTAATATGTATGCTTACACAGTATTAAAAGACAGTCAAAAATTAACGTCATTTACCTTCGTTCCCGTGTGTGACTCGTGCTGTAAATCTCTTCCTTGTTTTTAGTTCACGTGATTACGTAGGAGGCGTGATGACGCGATTCGTGACTCCGCCTCCTCCATTACAGTGTATGGACAAAAAATATGTTCCAGTTATGACCATTACGCTTTGAATTTCGAAATGAAACCTGCCTAACTTTTGTAAGTAAGCTGTAAGGAATGAGCCTGCCAAATTTCAGCCTTCCACCTACACGGGAAGTTGGAGAATTAGTGATGAGTGAGTCAGTGAGTCAGTGAGTCAGTCAGTGAGGGCTTTGCCTTTTATTATTATAGATTACTCGCTGTAATGTAAAATAGTTAGTTTTCTATTATGCATATGTAATAATTCCTTTGAAAGTAACAATCTGTTTAAATTGTACATCCGCATCCCTGTATGCGAGCGGCAGAGCTGCAAAGAGGCGAGCGCGTAGTGTAGGCCCGGGGGTTGGCAAGTGAAGGGAGCAGGGGGCAGGGGGCAAAGACCCCTAGTATTTTTAAAAATTTATAAAAAATGCTTAACTTTAAAATGTGATTTAATGTGACAAATGCATTTATTCCATATTTTTGAATTTCTTAATCTTGAAAATGATCAAATTTACCGTATTTACATGTGTACCACGTGCACATTTTTCCCCGAAAATTATCATTAGAAAATCAGGTGCGCGTCAAACATGAGGAAATTTTTTTCTGTAATGTTTACTTCTTCTGCTTGGGATCGCTCGCGTGCTCTCTCTCTCTCTCTCTCTCGCTCGCCCGTGCACATGCTCTCTCTTCTCTCTCTCGCTTGTGCACACGGTCTCTCTCTCTCGCGCACACGCTCTCTCTCTCTCTCTCTTGCTTGTTCGCTTACGCTCTCTCTCGCTCGTTCAATCGTGCACATGCTCTCTCTCTTCTCTCTCTCGCTTGCACTCTCTCTCTCTCTTGCTCGTTCGCTCGTGCACACGCTCTCTCTCTCTCGCTTGTTCGCTTACAGTCTCTCTCTCGCTCATTCGCTCGCGCTCTCTTTCTCTCACTCGCTCTTTCATAATGCAACAAAAATAGAAGTGCATTTCACGGAAGACATGCCCTAAACGCTTCCTATACAATCACAATGCACGTCGTACATGGGGAAAATTTTTTTCGCGATTTTCTTTGTAAAATTTATGGTATGCGTCTTACACGAGTAAATACGGTATTTGTTAAATTTGCCGCTTATCAGAGGGAATAACAGTCGGCAGGCAGGCTATGATTTGACTTGTGAGCGGAGGCTCCACTTGACAGGTGCATGAGCTGAACTTCATAAGTAGTTCCAAGTTTTCAGTAAGTTTCAGTTGGACTAAAGCCACACAGAAGAGTAGCTGGTGGCAGACCCACACCCCTCCTTGATGGTAAGTCACTCTGTACAGCGTCACACAGAGCAATCTGCAGATGGATTGTTGCAATTTTATTATAAAAAATATTTCAAAAAGCTCGTTAGAAGTATGATGATACATGCTGGTTTAAGGGGATTAAAATAAAATCTTTACTGTAGAAATTGGTTTATGGATGTGGTGAGAGAGGACATGCAGGTGATGGGTGTAACAGAACAAGATAGAGAGGACAGAAAGATATGGAAGATGATGATTCACTGTAGCAACACCTAATGGTAGCAGCCGAAAGAAGAAGACGACTGTAGATTTTTACAGAATAGGAAATTGAGTGGTGGAAATGATGAAGTAGGATAATAATAATGAAGTCTAACAAAAATGAAGTCCAATTTGTGATCCGGAATAAAGTCATTAACCAAAAGAGCTTCGATGGTAATAGAGCAGATGGTGAATGAGGCTAATTTATAACACTGCATGTACAAATTGTAAGTGGCACCTGGGTTTGGACGGGCATCCCTACCAGAAGAAGGGACGGTTCCTTACCTGGACATGAGGCTCCTAGCAGGCAGACAAACATCCCAGCCCAGGGGAGAGAAAGGTGCCAGTCCTGGAAGAGATGGGCAGAGTGAATGGACTTACAGCTCATCGGAAGTAGATGTCACCAGGGACTCTTTATTCCTGCAGGATGCTTAATGGCAGGGGCCCTGGATATCGGTACCCTGTAGTGCATGCTGGGAGATGTAGTCTGGCAGAACAGCCCTTCTGGGGTCTGCGGGTGCTACCAATAGGGCGCTACAGGGAGACATTGCTATTAGAAGACATTAGTTCACTTCCTGGGTCCTCCCTGTGTGGAGAGCACTTTGAGTAGTAAGAAAAGCGCTATATAAATGTAAAGAATTATTAAGTTGGACTTCCATGTGACCCGGAAGTGCTTCCAACGGGCATCAGCCCTGGCACCAGTAGCACTCCCGGGTCTGCAATAAAAGGGACCACACTCCCTTATTCAGGCAAGTCAGAGCTGGGGGTGAAAAGAAGTCAACACTCGACTGGAGGAGGGCAGTGTGTCAGTGACAGCAGAGAGTAATTGTGAAGTATTGGAAGGAGAGAAAAACCTGTGCTTGTGCTTATGGTCACCTTTTGAGAGGTACTCTATTGAAAAAAATACCCGTTGATTTGAACCCAGGACTGTATTGTGTCATCGTGTTTGGGGATCCCAGGTTCCATTACAGTATATACAGCCAAAGGAGTTAATACACAGCGGCCGACATGCTAGGCAGAGTTCTCCAGGTATCAATGGTCAACAGACCAGAAAGAGCAGACAGTGTTATTGGGCTGACAACACCTTGGTGGTAAAGTACAACGACACCTCTGCTTTCTGAGAAGGCTAAGGAGAGCTAACCTCCTCCAGAAGCTGGGTGGTCTGCTTTTACAGATGCACTAAGAGACAGCATTCTGAGTAACTTAATGACAGCCTGGTACAACAGCTGCACCAAAGCCACCAAACAAGCCCTGCAGCGAGTCGTAAAAACAGCACAGGACATTAATGGCGCTGAACTGTCAGCACTCGAACATCTACAACAGAGTCGCTGTGTGAGAAGGGCGTCACTCATCCTGGACATTTAAGCTCCTCTGAACAATCCGTACACATACAAATACACTAACTGTCATGAAGCTCTTGAGCGCCAATACGCATCTCCTCAGTCCCGAGATCATTTTCCACTGAACGTGTTCAGTAAGCCATGCTGGTGATGTGCCTTTCGGATTTTAAATGCACCATTGGGGTGGTTACAAAACTAATATGTCATTGTCTTACACAATGACAACAGAGATTGATCGTTTCCAATCAAAATGAAAGCTACCAGGAGATCCCCGGTAGATGTATTTCAGCCGCTGAAGAAGGTCTCGATGAAACACAAGATCTCATGGAGGCTTACAGTTACGCGCCCACTTTACTCTTTTCCACATTGTCTTTGAACAGTCTGTTCTCTGCGTTTTCTTTTGTGCTTCTTTATAATCCTGCCTTTTGGGCTTCTGATTGAATTTTAGGCTTTTTTGTTTGCCACTGTAGTTCTTTGTACTAAATCCCTACTCTCTCTCTCTTGTTCTCTTTCCGGTTTTCTGTCACCACCACCTGAACAGGGCACCGTGATGTCCCTCCATTGAGGGATTGAAGGCCGGAGGTCCACACGACCATCATCATCAAATTCTTCCACGTGAAGCCTGAAAACCATGAGGACTGATTGAGGTCACTGATGCTAGGCAGAATGACCAGAGGGGGCTGGGTGGTCTTGTGGCTTTGGGACCCCTGCAGATTTTACTTTTTTTCTCCAGCCCTCTGGAGTTTTTTTTTTTTTTTGTCCTCCCTGGCCATCGGACCTTACTTGACTCTTTGTTAATTTGAGTCCCTCTTCATCCTGTAAAGCACTCTGAGCTACACCACTTGTGTAAAAACGTGCTAACGGTGTTGTTGCCGTGTATTAATATGCAATGCTCTAATTTCACCTGTTGGAAGTTTTTCTAGGCCTTTGTAATTTCACTCCATTCATATATTTCTTTGATTAAAGCCATCATGCTGCATAGAATCTTTATTTTATTTTTATTATTATTATTTTTAACAATTCACTTCATCAAGGTCAGGCCAGGTTGGGGAGCGCCCACCTCATGATGAAACAGCTCGGGATCCTGGTTGGTGAGGGAGACACATTTAGAATTAAGGTGCTTCAGTCTTTCCAAATAATAAAGTATGGTGTTAATAGAACTATAAGAAACATGTCACTTATGTATTAATAAATAAGGATGTATTAAACTAACTGAACAAATGTAATCTAATACAGACGCTAAGCTGTAAGAGTGTATTCCTGTAAGACTAATGTACTAACTTTTAATGTAGCTTTTGATATTGTATAACCAATTATTATGTGTGATGATCATTATGTGCGAAATGTAAGCTATAATAAGATTCTTAAATTGTAATGGCCACATAGCCGTACCTTGTGGCAGAGTGGTGGCTCTGAAGCTAGGGATCTGCACTGGCAATCGGAAGGCTGCCGATTCCAATCCCGTAAATGCCAATAGGAACTCTGCTCTGTTGGGCCCTTAAGCAAGGCCCTTCACCTGAAATTGCTGAGCGCTTTGAGTAGTGAGAAAAGCGTTATATAAATGCAAAGAATTATTATTGATGGTGCAGAAGAATAGGGAAGTTAGCATTGTCTAAAACCACTGTGTTGCATACACCCTATAACTGTTAGGGAAAACTTGCTGTAACTGGACTTATACTTCTACTAGCTTGCACGCACATATTTCCTAAAACTGTGAAAATGCTGACCAATCTTTATCTGTAAAAAACAGTGTTTTTCTGCACGTACAAATTCAGGATGTGGATAGGGGCTATAGCAATCCATGATGAACGGACTTGAGTATTTAAAGGAAGTCTCTCTTTCCTACTAGCAGGATGACGGTTTGTAGCACGCTGGAACGTGACAGGGTCTGTAGCCTCCTCTCACCAAGAATAAAGAAATTGATTTTTATTTTATATTGGTGTCCGTTTCCTTGTCGTTCCCGACTTTCAGCGTCCACATTGGCAACCCCCCTGGCAGACTACTCTGTCCAGTCCCACCCTCCGGAAATGACCATTTATCTAAAGCAGCCAGTGTTAAGGGGGCGTCCCCTTGGCCTGGTCCAGCTACTCAGGTCCCCAAGCCAGATCACCCTCGGTGAATCACACCACATGGCCATAATGCTGTAACTGATGCTTGCTTCCTCACAATGCAGGTCATGTGCCTCATTCGGGACTCAACACAAAGTCAAAACCAGCATCAGGAGTGGAGTCTGACTTTGTTGAGCTTTCCTTACTTTCAGCTTCATCTCCTCTGTTACTTTAGAGGTGATGAGTTTTAACTGCATAATAGCAGATCTCATGTACTCCATTATACAACCGAACAAGTTGGGACGCTGTGTAAAATGTAAATAAAAGCAGAATGCAATGATTTGCAAATCGTGTAAACCCGAATTTTATTCACAATAGAATATACAGTAGGAAACACATCAAATGTTGAAAGTGAGACATTTTACTATTTCATGAAAGCTAAGAGCTCATTTTAAATTTGATGGCAGCAACACGTCTCAAAAAAGTTGGGACGGGGGCAACAAAAGGCTGGACAAGTAAATGGTATTGAAAAGAAACAGCTGGAGGAACGTACTGCAACTAATGAGGTGAATTGGCAGCAGGTCAGTAACATGATTGGGTATAAAAAGAGCATCTCGGAGAGGCAGAATCTCTCACAAGTAAAGATGGGCAGAGGTCACCAATTTGCAGAAAACCGTGTCTACAAATTGTAGAACAATTTCAGAATGATGCTCCTCAATGTAAAATTGCGAAGACTTTGAAAATCTCATCATCTACAGTACATGATATCATCAAAAGAATCCAAGAATCCGGAACAATTATGCACAAGGGACAAGGACGAAAATCAGTACTGGATGCCCGTGATCTTCAGGCGGCACTGCATCACAGACAGGCCTGATTCTGTCATGGATGGCACTGCCTAGGCTCAGCAACACTTGCAGAAATCATCGTCTGTGAACACCGTCCACCGTGCCAACCACAAATGCAGGTTAAAGCTCAATCATGCAAAGAAGAAGCCGCCATATGTGAGCGTGATCATGAAACGCCGCTGTCTTTTCTGGGCCAAAGCTCATTTAAAATGGACTGAGGCAAAGAGGAAAACTGTTCTGTGGGAAGACGAATCAAAATTTGGAATTCTTTTTGGAAAATATGGATGCCGTGTCCTAATGACTAAACAGGAGAGGGACCATCCAGCTTGTTATCAGCACTCAGTTCAAAAGCCTGCATCTCTGATGGTGTAGGGGTGCATTAGTGCATGTGAACTTGGCAGCCTGCACGTCTGGAAAGGCGCCATCAATGCTGAAAGGTATAGATGGGTTTTAAAGCAACATGTACTCCCCATCCAGGTGACGTCTTTTTCAGGGAAGGCCTAAAGCAATGCTAAAGCACATACTGTGTCTATTATTACAGCATGGTTCATAGTAGAAGAGTCCGGGGGCTGAACTGGCCGGCCTGCACTCCAGACCTTTCACCAGTTGGATTTGGCGGACCATGTAGTGAAAAATTCAACAAAGACAACCCAGGACTGTTGAGCAGCTAGCATCCTCTATCAGACAAGAATGGCAGAACGTTCCTCTTCCAAAAGTCCAGCAACTGGTCTCCTCAGTTCCCAGACGTTTACGGACCGCTGTTAAAAGAAGAGGGGGTGCTACACAGTGGGGTACACACGGCCCTGGCCCAACGTTTCTGAGACGTGTTGCTGCCACCAAATTCAAAACAACTTTATTCTTTTCTTGAAATGGTACAGTTTATCAGTTTAAACATTTGATATGTTTTCTATGTTCTATTGTGAATAAAATGCGGGTTTATGTGATTTGCAAATCATTGCATTCTGTTTTTACTTACTTACACCATGTCCAAACTTTTTCAGAACTGGTGTTGTACTTTGCTTCCTCACAGATGCCTTACTTGTAGTATCCCGTTCATTACGGCTTATTGATATTCTTGGTCACTCCTCTCTTCTTATTGATTTCAGTAAACTTGTTCTTTGAATAAATTCAGGAGTTCTTCTTTATGATTTCCCAGATGACTTTGTCCTCTAATGATGGTGTCATTTCTGCTCTTGACGTGTTCTTTACTTTCTCTCCTTTTCATTTTTTTTTCCCCCATTTTGTGACTCTCTACGGTTTCTCGTACTGTCATTGCTCCTCGTCTTCACCCACTGCCTCGATCTTCTCTTGTGGTTTTCTGGCACTTTCTGTTGAGTACAATCTATTGTTGTCACTATAAATCCACTGTACCTCCATCCTTCTATTTGGAATTCCTTGTTAGGCAAATTCTCTGCCGATGCTTTCATGATAGTATCATTTCTTCATTTCCTGTGTTATTCTTTCTTTTGTTGTTCCTTGGTGGAGTTCTAATTTCGTTGGACTAATTTGTTTTCGTTCTTTAAATATTTCAATAAAGTATCCTAAATCTGCATCAGTTATCTTATCTAACTTGAAAATTGAGATAACATTTCTGCACTGTGTTTTTGCATAAGCCCTCCCAGGGTACCCTTCTGAACTCATGACCAGTTGTGTAGAAGTTGTAGTATGTGACGTCCTCTTTACCTTCATTTGATCACTGGACTGTATCTAGTCCTCTTATTTTCTCGCTCACCGTATGCTTGTGTGATCTTGTCTGCTCCATTGTTGTGGGGACATTATGACTTCTTTGATGGTTCTGAAGATAGCTCTTTTTTGAAAATTGTTTGCCACAGTCAGAACAGGAATAAGGCTTCTCTCCTGTATGGACCCTTTGGTGGCTCAGAAGATTGCCCTTGTGTGAAAACTGCTTGCCACATTCAGAACAGCAATATGGCCTTTCACCCGTGTGAATTGTTTGGTGGAACTTGAGTTTAATCTTTTGGGAAAACTGCTTGCCACATTCAGAACAGCCAAAAGGCTTCTCTCCTGTGTGAATTTTTTTGTGTCTTGTAAGAATGCTCTTTTGTGAAAACTGCTTGCCACATTCGGGACAGCAATAAGGCTTTTCTCCTGTGTGAATTACTTTGTGAATCTGAAGAGCACTCCTTCTTGGAAACTGTTTGCCACATTTGGAACAGCAATAGGACTTCTCTCTGGTGTGAATATTAATGTGCGACCAAAGACGACTCCTGTCACAGAACGATTTTCCACATTCAGAACAGCAAAACAGCTTCTGCCTGGTGTGAATCTGAGTGTGATTCTGAAGAGAGTCCTTTCGACAGAATCGTTTGCCACATTCAGAACAGGAGAATGGTTTCTCTCCAGTGTGAATTCGAGTGTGGTTCTGAAGATTACTCCTCTGTCGGAATTGTTTGCCACATTCAGAACAGCAATATGGCTTTTCTCCAGTGTGAATTCTTGTGTGTCTGTGAAGACAGCTAATTGTTGAAAACTTTTTGTCACATTGAGAACAGCAATAGGACTTCTCTCCAGTGTGAACTCTAACATGAACCTCAAGCTGACTCCTGTGTCGGAATTGTTTGCCACACTCAGAACAGCAAAATGGCTTCTCTTGAATGTGGATTCTAGTGTGGTTCTGAAGAGTACTCTTGTCCCAGAACTGTTTGCCGCATTCAGAACAGCAAAATGAATTCTCTCCTGTGTGAATTTTAGTATGGTTCTGAAGAGTACTTTTATCACAGAACTCTTTGCCACATTCAGAACAGCCAAATGGCTTCTTCCCAGTGTGAACTCTAGTGTGTCTCTGAAGAGTGCTCCTGTAACGAAATCCTGTGCCACATTGAGAACAGCAATAAGGCTTCTCTCCTGTGTGAATTCGTTGGTGGCTCTGAAGACTGCTCTTTTTTGAAAACCACTTGCCACATTCAGAACAGCAATACGGCTTCTCGCCCATATGAATTCTTTGGTGGCTCCGCAGATTGCTAATTTGCAAAAACCGCTTGCCACATTCAGAACAGCAATGCGGCTTTTCTCCTGTGTGAATTCTCCTATGACTCTGAAGAGTTTTCTTGTCAGAGAATTGCTTCCCACATTCAGTACAGCAATAGGGCTTCTCTCCGCTGTGAATTCTAGTGTGTCTCTGAAATGTCGCACTGTCGCTGAAGCACTTACCACATTCCAAACAGCAATAGGGCTTCTCTCCAGTGTGAATTTTTTTGTGCCTGTGAAAATTACTGTTATGCAAGAATGCTTTGCCACACTCAGAACAGTAATATGACTTGGCCCCAATATGAATTCTACTGTGTAGCCGAAGATTTCTCCAGTTACCAAATTGTTTGCCACATTCCAAACAGCGGAAAGGTTTGTCTCCTGTATGAAGATTAAATGAGAAAATAAAAAGTTTATTTTCAATGCACTGTTCTTTTACTCTCATCAAGTCACAACATTAAATAAATGCTGTTTGACAATAGGAGCATTAGCTGTTGTAAAACTCACAGTAAATTCCACGTAGAAAGACACTCAACTTGCAATATAGAGACAAATTAACGACCACTAATTACATGGACGCAATCCCTCGAGCCAGGAAGCTGAAACAGTAAACTAAAGAGATCATGTGTGATCGACGCAATTGACAAGATTACTGATCACATTTTGTTATACATATTACAGAACTGCATTAGCAGTTAATCATCATACTCTTCAAATAGTGTGCAGATTTATAGTCATATGAAAAAGTAAGTACACCCTGTGAGTTTTTTCTTTTTTAACATAATAATGATATAAGGACATATCAAAGCAGCAGCATAATTCCATTGGGTTATATGCAAACACTATAACATCCAAGTCAAATGTTACAAAAATGAGCCATCAATAGTAACTGAAAATGATTAGGTGACTATATTATGGGATATGCCCATACAAACTGATAAAGACATCAAAATGAACAGACCCGATATAGCAGTGAAAGGCAAGAAGGATGGCTCTTGTCTGCTCATTGACAGGTCTGTCACCATTGAAAGAAACACCTCCCTTAAAACTACTGAAAAACTCTCCCAATATAAACATGTAAATATGTAGGGTATGAAAACCACAATAATACCAGTGGTAATTGGTGCTCTCAGGCTGGTCAAGAAAGGCATGAGGAACTACACCAACAAAATCTCTGGTAATATCAAGATACAAGATATCTTGTATAATATCTTCAAGTGGTTCAGAAGATCATCCTCCTTGGCACTGCTCATTTACTGAGGAGGACTTTAATCATCAAGTAAACCCATCACACCCTCATGGTAGCCCTAAGCTCAAGGGATGGACTTGGTACATGAGTGAATAGAACAGGACGTTAAGGACAGATAATAATAATAATTTAGAGTATACAGTGATTTTTCTCACTACTCAGAGCACTGCAGTGAGTAATGAGCCACTTGAACCACCACTAAAGGGTAGCACCCAACTGCATGTGGTGACGGAAGCCATTTTTGCACCAGTAAACCAAATACAGCATATCAGCACAAACACCTCAGACCAACTGTCAAGGATACTGGTGGAGGGCTGATGATTTGCGCTTGTGTTTCACAGCCAGAGGACCTGAGCCCTTGCAGTCATTGATGTCAACCACCAACTCCTCTGCATATGAAAAGTATTCTCGAGTAAAATGTGATGCCGTCTGTCAGACATTGGGTCATGCAGCAGGACAATGATCACAGGCACACTAGCAAATCTACAACAGAATGGCTGAAAAAGAAAGGTATTGCAATGGCCCAGACAAAGTCCAGACCTCAACCTGACTGAAATACTGTTGTGGACTTTATGAGAGCTGTGCAGAAATGAATGGCCGCAAACCTCAAAGAACTGAAGCAACGTTGTAAAGATGAGGGGGCCAAAATTCCTCCACAACAATGTCAGAGACAGATAAAGTCAGACAGAAAACGATGACTTCAACTTATTGCTGCTCAAGGTGCGTCTACAAGCTACTGAATCACAGGGGTGTACTTAGTTTTTCACACATGGTTTCTCCAGTTTGGCTTCATTTTCGTTAAATAAATAATGACACGGTGGAATCCACCGAGGTTAGATTTGATTATTTTTAGAACCTGTTAAGGACCAGAAAATTATTTTTATTATGTCCTGAGACATAAAAACCATAGAACTATAAATAAAGTGGTGTACTTTCTTTTTCACATGACTGTATGCTTTTCACAGAATAAACTAATCCAAAGATAAAACACTTTTACAGGAGTTACTTGTATTAAATGAATAGTTAGCAATTTCTCCAGACATTTTAAGGAAAATTAGAATAATTATATGTGTTGCCTATATTATGTTAATGCTCGCTCTCGAGTTGTGTCAATATGTGTGAAGTCGACTGTATATTTTGAAGACTGCTGCATAACTGAAATAATCATAAATGCAAATTTTGCATTTGGAAAAAGTAAATCCAATTCTACATGTCACTACCTCAGATAGATACCTTAAAATTGAATCAGGAGCAAATGATTACAACATCATTAGAGAGGATCTTACCTGAACCTGTCTTATTTAAGCCTGAAGCATTTAGTTTGTTGCTGACGTGCACATTATCACCATGCCAGGGTCGAAAGGGCTCTCTGAGGCATTTAGAAAGAAGGTTCTAGATGCTTAGCAGTTTGGAAAGGCATTTACAAAGATCTCCAAATAACTGAAAACAACTATTCCACTGTCCGGAAAAATCATCATAGGAGTGGAGGAGATTTTAAAGAACTGCCAACTTGTCCAGGCCTCCCCAGAAGGTTCAGCCTGAGATCGGAGTGTAATAAGAAACCTAAAAGTTTGTCATGGGATCTGTAGGAAGCTCTTAAGAACTTTGACATCTACAGTGTTAAGTCTACCATTAGAAAGAGGCTGCACACATAAGATCTATATTGGAGGTGTGCCAGGAGGTAAACAGACAGAACAGATAAAAATTTCCCCATGAACACCTAGGCAAAAGTCAGATCTTGTGGAACAATGTTCTATTGACAGGTGAAGGAAAGGGAGAGTTAAATGGCCACAGTACGAGAAGACATGTTTAAAAACCAGCAGCAGCATTCGACCAGAAGAATCTGCCAAATTTTCCACTTAGGGATAAATAAAATTAATTTGCTCACTCGTTTATCTGAGAAATCCCACCAACTACCCCAAATATGTTCTAGCTATTTATCTAAGTAATCCTGTCAACTACACCAAATACTTTCTATTTATCTGTGTAATCCTGCCAACTGCACCAAATACTTTCTGAGTAATCTTGACAACTATACCAAATATTATCTACCTTTCTATGGTAAAGTATGGTGGTGTGTTGTGGTTGTGGGTTGCTTTGATACATCCTGGCAGGCAGTTTATTATCACAAAATCCACTAGGAATTCTCTATTGTTCCAGAGGGCGCTTGAGGATAACATGAGTCAACCTGTGAGAAGACTGAAGCTCAGCTAAAAGTGGATCTCACAACTTGACACAGACCCTAAACATACCAAAAATTCCACCAAGGAATGGATATAAAGAAAGACATGGGAAGTTCTGCAATGGCTCGGCTCTGAATCCCCTGGAGATGCTGCTGGGTGGATTTGAAACAGATATCTCTCAAAACGTCACATAGTTTTTCCCACTCCTCCACTGAGCTTTCTCCCAGTCAATATCAGAGAACGCTTGACAGTTCTTGAAAAAAAGGTGGCAATACCAGCTAGTAGAGCCGAGGGTGGCCTATTTCCACAGTCAGAAATCACAATTGTTTAAATTTCATTGAATAGGTTATCTCAAAGTCAAATTTTCATTGTTTTGTTCCCCAATTCCATCATGTTTACCCACAGATACATTTAAATGAAGATCAAATCTATATGTCCACATCTGTTTAAAAAGAAAAAAACATTTCATGGGGTGTACTTACTTTCTCACATGACTGTTCTTATCTTATTCAGTTAACAGAGTTAAAATTAGATCTTTGTTATTACATAGCAATACTGAAGAGGGTTTTATTTATTAAACAGACTGCTATGCCAACCATAATAATGTTCCTTTCCGAATAAGAACGTGCCCTGACATTTCTCCACGCTCAGACAAAAGCCACTTGACTCCAAAATGTGTATCAAAATATTAAATTTAAATCACTAAAGCATAATGGAGAAATCAACTAGGTGACATGTTTATGCACAGCAGCTGCAGTGGTCTGGAAGAAGAAATTAGGAGATGAGAAAACTTGAGATCAGCACAGTTACTTGTGTCTACTATCTTAGGGAGTGGCAGTTGACACCAGGACTGGTCAGTTTAGTGGCACACTGGTGACATTTATACTATACTTTCCATTATAATGTTAATGAACATGTACCGTCAGGATTTATTTATGTGAATCAAATTAAAATTTGCCTTAATGTGCACTTAATGTAATTTGTGTGTTTTTCTGCATCCATTTTCTGCACCTTATCCAGATCTGGATCACAGGGGCAACAATCTAAGCAATGATGCCTAGAAATTCCTTCTTCCTGCCACCTTCTCTCGGACAATACTGAGGTGACCCCAGGGTGTGCAACTGGAATGGAAAAACAGGCCACTTTATTAGGTACACCTGTTCAACTGCTTGTTAACACAAATATCTAATCAGCCAATCACAGGGCAGTAACTTCACGTATTTCAGCCTGTAGACGTTGTCAAGATGACTTGCTGAAGTTCAAACTAAGCATCAGAATGGGGAAGAAAGGGGACTGAAGTGACTTTGAGCAGCACCAACCAGGCCACGTTCAGAGTATTTCAGAGACTACTGAGATTTTCACACACAGCCATCTCTAGGGTTTACAGAGAATGGTCCAAAAAATGGAAAATATCCAGTGAGGTCCGAGGAAAATGGAGAGACTGGTTTTGAGCTGATAGAATGACAACAGGAACTCAAATAAGCACTCGTTACAACCGAGGTGTGCAGAAGAGCATCTCTGAACACACAACACGTCCAACCTTGAAACAGGTGGGCTACAGCAGCAGGAGACCACACCGGGTGCCAGCAAAGAGACATCGTCGCTCCAGCGTGTTCTGGAGACCCCAAGCCCTCCTCTTGGTTTCCCAGGTAGGCATCCTTATCAGATACCATGTCATCATCTTGCTCCTTTCAATGCCCAGGGAGCTGAACTTTGAGCAGGAGTTGGAGCAGAACATTTCTTACTTGAGGACCTCTGTAATTTCAGACTTATCCAAATCGCTCACGTCCATACCTTTTTACAGACTACACGTTCACGTCTCAGTAAGCATTACACAGTTGTCTACCTTCTACAAGGTCTTTAGGAAAAAAAAAAAATAAAACTGCAGTCCAATGCGAATTGACGCATCAGTAAAACCGTAATTTGAGCAATTCATAAGGGACTCAAATTACATTTACATTTATTTGCTTAACAGACACTTCTATCCAAAAAAAAAATGACATTAAAAAGAGGCCAGATTGAAGAGCACTGGAATATTGTTAGCTAAAATTGCGTATTTAACAGAGATGGACAACGCAGTTGTATTAAGCGGATATGAGAATGTGTTTTTTAAAATCTTCCAGTTTAATTTAATTCAATTGACAGTTGGAAGAGAAAGTTTGCATGCCCTTCAGAATCCCCCGAATTTCAGCATGAAATAATCCTGAAAATATGGTCTGGTTTTCAGCTACATCACAATAATAGACAAACATAATCAACTTAAAATTGAAATGTCAATCCTGAACACATCATTTAAACCTTCACAGTCCAGCCTGTGACCCTCTGTGCTAAGGACCACTGCAGAAGCTCATTGGAGTCGGGAAGAAAACAAATGAGATGAGACTGGAGTTGGGACTTGGAAGTGCCCAACCCTTTAAAAGGGCACACAAAGTTTGGGTAGGGGTGGAGTCGACTTTTCTAAATAAAGATCTATTCATGAAATATTAGAGGACTTTAGAAAAACAACTGGAGAGAGACACCGGATTTGGACAAGGCCTGGGTATTCATCAGTTCAGGAAGACAGAATTTACAAACATCACAACAAGAACACAAAGGGGGCAAAAGGGCCTTGGGGCAAATAATAATAATAATAAGACGTTTTATTTATATAGCACCTTTCCCATGCTCAAGGCACTTACAGAATATAATAAAGAACGGCAGTGTATACAGTATATAGCATTGTACGAACCAGATAAATAAATAAAGAAGATTAAGACAGTGAATTCTGAAAAAAAAAGAAACCGACAACATAATTGATGGTCTAGCACACACACACACAGGTTACATGAGCATCTTGACAGAGAAGTAAACTGAGAGAAGGGTAATAAAGTCTAGTAGAGCTAAAAGCCTTCCTGAACAGATGAGTTTTGAGTTGTTTTTTAAAAGAATTCATGGAGTCAGCTGACCTGATTAATTTCGGTAGGTCAATTCCAGAGTCCCAAATCAGTGCTGTAAGTGTTGGCAACAGATAGTCCAGAAGTGCAGATCAGGTCCAGTATATGACCACCAGAGTGGGTGGGAAAATCAACATGTTGTGTCAAGTCAAAACAGTCCAGTAAGGATAGGAATTCATTTCTCAGTTTAGATGTAGTAATGTCAATATGGATGTTGAAATCACCAAGAAGGATAATTCTCTGAGAGTAAGAGCTTAGGTGGGTCAAAAGTTCAATCAGATCGGATAAGAACGATGCATTGTATTTTGGGGGACGATACAGAACAATGAGTGAGACAGGACCTGATTTCGTTATTAGTTTAAGAGCCAGGCACTCAAAAGACAATGGACAGTCAATCGGGATTCGTTTGATGTTTAAGTCTGCTCTGACAATTACTGCAAGCCCGCCGCCTTGTCTTGAGCTGCGAGGCTCTGTGTGGAAAGTGAAACCAATTGGAGTCGCCTCTTTGAGAGACACAAATTTGTTTGGTTTTTGCCAAGTCTCCGTTAAACACAGAATATCAAGTTTGGTGTCAGTGATGAGTTCTGACAGCACCAATGCTTTGCCATTAAGAGACCTCGAGTTAAATAGTGCAATGTGTGCAATAATGAGGCTTCTTTCTGCACAGAGCCGTGATCAGGGTTTATTTCCACATAATGCAAATTTGGCACACTGACACTTCTATTTCCAGGTTCATGAGAAAGACGGCGTATTCCTGAGCAAATGCTGCCGGTAGTCTTTTCATTCGCAGCCCGGCGGTGGCGGCGACCTGACCCGCGATGTACATATTTCGGGCGTTGCAATATACCAGCGTCTTTTAGGATGTTCCAGTCAGACCATTTGCTCTGGACAAACAGTTTAATAAGAAGGAGTTTGTCATGAGAGTATTTTATCATGATACTGAGTAATACTTATCTGAATAGCAGTGGAGAAGCAGCACAGCACAGTGGAACCGGTAGGACAGGCGGGTGTGGTAGCGTAGGTGAGCAGCGATAGCAAAGCAGCAGAAAGCATAGCAGGATGAGGTAGCAGGATTTGGAGGTTCCAATACACAGCCATAAACAGTAACGCTTGGTAATTTCAGGCATGATCGCCCCGGAGCCAAAAGCCAGGTTATGAAAATCAGATCAGTTTCCAGTCGTAGAGTACTGTAAGATGAAACGGGAGCAGATCAGCATAGCGAATTTAATATAATCACGGAGACAGATCATCCCACAGCAAAGGACCTGCAGAAATCGTGAACTTGAAAAAGTCTCTGTTCATGTTTTAGCTGGGTGGAAAACACAATAGCAGTGCTGCTAGGAGGACAACCCCAAGGAAATTACCGTTCTCAAAATTACTGTTGTCTCTTGTGGACAACTAAGACAAATGTTAAACTCTTTGGTAGGAATATGCAATGCCATGCAGGGGTGTGGAAATCAAATTTTTTTCTACTTGTCCATGGACAAGCAAACTTAGAAAATCCACTTGTCCCCCAGTTAAATTCACTTGCCCATAAACAAATAACAAAAGTGAAAAATAGTTTAATTTTTTCTGATCTCTTTTATTGATACCAAAACTGCCTTCCATTTTAAAACTGAAAAAAGTTCTTTCAGGGAGTAGTATTTTGCCACCTTGCTCTAGAACATTATATAAAAGATTCCCTTATCATTTTAACTCACTAATAAATAATGCCTTCATTATAGCTACACTAGTTCTGTTTCACATATTACAGTTACATAACAGAACACTGTCCTTATTCATTTTCTGCCATGTTCTTCAGCTTTTGTCTTGCAGCATCTTCTCCCCCAAGAATCTTTATCATCTCAGACAGCATGGGCTGAATGCTGTTCATTTCTGCTTGAGCTGAACTGCATGGTTCCTGGACTGATGGTCCTGCAGAAGTGGATGCTGATAACTTTTCAGGTTTTTTATGAGTGATGTGCCTGTTGCCAGATGACAGCCAGAATTCCAAAGCTGTAGTGGGTCATACTCTTCTAAAGGTTTGCCATCAACAACAATGCGCATCTGGTTTTGAAGATTTTCCCCGAGTCAGACGGGTTCTTATAGATCTCTTTACTAAATTCATATTGGAGAATAATCTCTCACAAGAACAAAAAATAATTGCGTCTAAGTGAAGATTTTTATAGATATTTCATAACATTTGGAAAACGTTAGAATGTTTTCTTCTTTATTTTTAATAAACTGACTTGTTTTATATGAAAAATTCTCTAATCAAAAACAATCTATAGAACGCTCATCAAAATTGATGATGTCATGCAATAAATTTCTTAACTCCTCAATGTATCACAACCTACGCGAAACCGCAAATTTCAGGAAAGATTAACTGCCTAACAAGCTTTGTTATGTGGTGAAAACATGTGCATTGTAAGTAAAATGACCGCATTTTTATGTAGAAATAATGAATTTTATCAATCTTTTTATATAACACGCTACCGTGGCGGTTCGTTTGTCTGTCCAGGATTTTAAATCACCTGTAGCTCGCAAACCGGTTCACCTATTGACTTGAAATTTGGTACACATATACTACGTGACGTCTACTATCCGCTTTCGGGGTGATGATTTTATTACTCTTTTTATTTTATTTTATTGTTGAATCAACTCTCAGCACCACGCAGCTGTGCAGCGCATGCGTACGGGCGCCGTTCTCATTCCCCACCACCTTCACTAATCATTCTTGAGGCAGATTGAAGATTTATGTGCCAGATTAAGTGAAAAATTAAGGAAAAAGTACTAAGTAATTGCAACACAAAAAACTAACTTAATCAGCTTTACCACGACAAGATGCCAATGAAAGAAGAGAAACAGCAGGCCACTAGAGTGGAGAAAAGAAGAGCGGCTCAGGAAGCAGCAAGCGCATCAACCTCTGAGCAAACGAATGCTAAACAGAGAAAGAGGAAGAGTAAGAAAACTAGGAATGCTCAAGTCAAGTGTATTCACTGCACGATACGCCATTACTGGTAATATATAAAAGTTATCGATTATAATGAAAAATCATCAGATTACATCGTAATGTCGGCATGAAAAAAAAAAACGACTGTATCTCCAAGCGTGTAAATAGCAGTTTAAAATACTTATGTAAGACCATAAGAATGCTTCCCCTTTGAAAAATCATCCGTCATTTTGTAAACAATATTGAAGACCAATTTGAGACATGAAGAACATGATTAAGTAGACTGTTTCCGCATGAAGTACGTACCCAAATGTTTAAAATTTGAAAGTAGTGGTAAAAATGTGCCCTGCACAGCACATGTAATTCTTTTTTCTCCAGAAAATTGCACTTGTTCACGGACAACTGAAACCAGAAAAAACACGCTTGTCCGACGGTCAATTTACCCGTGTCGGACGAGTCGGGTGTTGGATTTCCGCACCCCTGCCATAGAAAGAAAAAAAAAAGTTAAAGGTTATGTTCACACGAAAAAAAAAAAGAAAGTTAAAGACACAACATTTTGGGTGTACAGACTTCATCAGGTGTGCAGAACGAGGTGGCCTACAGGAGGGTGGTGGCCTGTCTGGTGTCATGGTGTGAGGAGAACAACCTCACCCTCAACACAGACAAGATGAAGGAGATGATAGAGGACATGAGGAAGGAGAGGAGACCTCACCGGTCACTGTTCATCCAAGGGCTTGAAGTGGAGAGGGTGAGCAGCATTAAATACCTGGGCGTCTACATCAGTGAGGACCTCACTTGGACACTTAGCACCACACAGCTGGTCAAGAGGGTTCAACAGTGGCTGTACTTTATGAGGAGGCTGAGGAAGTTTGGTATGTCGACTAAGATCCTCGGCAACTTTTACAGCTGCATTGTTGAGAGCATTTGACCAGGTGCATCACTGGTGGTACGGCAACACTACTGCTATGGACTGCAAACACCTGCAGAGAGTGATAAAGACTGCTGAGAAGATCACCAGGACCCCACTGCCCTCTCTACAGAGCTAGTGATGGGAACTCCGGCTCTTTTCAAAGCTTCGGCTCTTTTGGATCGGCTCCCTTTAAAGAGACGGCTCTTACGGCTCCCGAATGACTCTTCGTTTAGTATCACTTGGATGCTTATATTTTAGCCTAATTAAGCAATTATGAATGGTTTGTGTATAAGCAATTTCTTATTCATTGTTTTCAGACATTACGTATTTTTATGCATTTTTTCCACAGCAAACAAATTAAATAAAGGCCAAACTCAACAACAACACCACAACACTATGACTCTTTGAATAAAAGTTTTTAGGCCAGGTTGGCATTCAGAAATGCCAGATGCCTCGGCTTGGATGGGCTGATGCGATTTCTCCTCTCTGTGATTATTTGTCCTGTTTTTGAGAAGACTCTTTCTGAGGGGACCGATGTAGCGACAATGCAAAGTCTTCCTACCATTACCTTAACCAGGCGTGGGTAGACTGCAGCCTTGGCCTCCCACCAGCTCAGTGGGTCTTCAGCTCTTTGGATGAGGGGCTCCTCAAGATAGGACCTCAACTCCAGCATAGCATCAGCTGTGGGATTTCTCCTTGCAGTGTCTCCTGTTGCTCTTTCGTCAAAGAGCCTCCACACAGCATTAGCTTGTGGTTCCTGTGAACACGTCCCTGCTCCAATTTCTTTCTCTTGGCCTTCTGATGGAGGAGCAGACAGGCTGCTGGGGTTGCATCTTGCTGCTGCTGCACTTATTCTTTGAAATGCCTCATCCATATCTCTGTTGTCATTAAATACTACCTTTTTTCCAGAGCAGTGGTTTCTGAAAGCACAGTGTTGTACTCCATCATCAGATATATAGTTATGGAATAATTGTTTGGGACAAAGTTTTTCTGCTAGGGAGAACATACATGGGGTTTAAGGCCTGTACAAAAGTTGTAAATCCTCTGTCCTCCACAATGGAAAATGGTTGAAAGTCGCTATCTATCATTTTCGCCAGCTCCTCATCGACACTTATTTGTTTGTTTGGCGTCATTTGTTTTGGAATAAATGTTCTTATTTTGGTTTGAACTGAAGACTGTGTTATACCTGCAGTTTTCGGTAAGACAGTGGATGCTGCAGCAGAAGTACTTGGCTCTTTTCCAGGGTCAGTGGATGGCAGGAGAGAGGGCACACTCTCCTCCAGTTGCACGGATGGGTGGGTGGTTCTTATATGTCTGTGCAGGTTTGTTGTTGACCTTGCTCTAACGGATATTTTCATATTACAAATTCTGCACTTAGCTTTGCAGTCTCCAATATCACTGAAATGCAGCCAGATGCTGCTTCTTTTTCGGCTTTCACTCATTTCTTCACTCTTCTTTTTTTCTTCACGATGCGCTTGCATTTAAATCTGGCTCCTCGTCTGTCACAGTGACAGGTACACAGAGCGACAGTGTTGCTCTGTGTACCTGGCCTGTACCAACGCTCGCTGTCTTCGGAGCGTCTGCCCCCCTTCCTTCTTTCACATAATGGTACAATCCTAGTCCGATGTGTTGTCCGTGAACGAGCCGGCATTATGAGCCAATGTTCTGTGTGCCCATATAAGTAAAGTCCCGCCCCTGCCGAATGGATTTTCAGCATAGCTGAGCAGGAGCGGCTGAAGCTTCGGCTCTGCTCGACGGGCATTGGCTCCTCTTAGAGCCGGCTCGTTCGCGAACGACACATCACTATATAGAGCATCTACAACTGCAGAGTCTGAAGGAGAGCTGCCTCGATCCTCAGGGACCCCACTCACCCCCAACACAAACTGTTCACACTTCTACCCTCAGGCAGGAGGTATAAGAGTATGAAATGCAGGACTTCCAGACTAGAGAACTCTTTCTTTCCCAAGACCATTAGACTCCTAAATAACTGACTGGAGTTTATAACCGTGGTTCACCTCATTCTATCTACCTGACACAACTGTATTTCACTTGTCCATCACACACCTACCTGCACATTACACTTTATATTTCTATTCTGTTTTTATACTTTATGCTGCCTCTGTTACTTATGATCTATCTGCTACTTATTATTTATGTTTATCTTTATATGTTGATTTTTGTCATTTGGTATGGACAGCAAAGAAAGAATTTCATTGTACAGGGAAACATGTTTCCTTACTGCGCACATGACAATAAACTTTGAACCTGAACTAGAAAGGAAAAACCTGTAACATGCACTCAGTGGCCACTTTATTAGATACACCTGTTCAACTGCTAGTTACCACAACCGAGCATCAGGATGGGGAAGAAAAGGGGATTGAAGTGACTTTGAACGTGGCCTGGTTGATGCTGCTCTGAGTATTTTAGAAACTGCTGATCTACTGGGATTTTCGCACACAACCATCTCTAAGGTTTACAGAGAATAGTCTGAAAAAGGGGGAAAAAAAAAATCAGTGAGTGGCAGTTCTCTGGGTGAAAATGCCTTGTTGAGGTCAGAAGAGAATGGTCAGACTGGTCTGAGCGGATAGGAAGGCAACAGGAACTCAAATAAGCACTTGTTACAACTGAGGTGTGCAGAAGAGCATCTCTGAACATACAACACGTCCAACCATGAAGCAGGTGGGCTACAGCAGCAGGAGACCACGCCAGGTGCCACTCCTCTCAGCTAAGAACAGACTACCATTCACATGGGCTCTACAGAAGAATGGAAAAATGTCACCTGGTCTGATGAGTCTCAGTATCTGCTGCAACATTTGGATGGTAGGATCAGAATTTGGCATCAACAACATAAAAGCATGGATCCATCCTGCCTTGTATCAACAGTTCAGGCGACTGGTGGTGGTGGTGTAATGGTGTGGGGGATATTATCTTTGGGCACCTTAGCACCAACTGAGCATTGTTTAAATGTCACAGCCTACCTGAGTATTGTTCTCTTTATGACTGCAGTGTCCCCATCTTCTGATGGCTCCTTCCAGCAGGATGACGCACCATGTCACAAAGCCCAGATCATCTCAAACTGGTTTCCTGAACATGGCAATCAGTGCACTGGACTCAAATGGACTCCATCGTCATCAGATCTCAATCCAGTAGAGCACCTTTGGGATGTTTTAGAACAAGAGATTCAACACCATGGATGTGCGGCCAACAAATCTGAGAAACTGCGTGATGCTGTCATGTCAATATGGGCCAAAATCCATGAGGAATGTTTCCAGCATCTTGTTGAATAAATGCCATGAAGAATTAGGGCAGTTTTGAAAGCAAAAAGGGGGCCCAACCTGGTACTAGCAAGGTGTACCTAATAAAGTGGCCAGTGAGTCTAGATAGGATGGGAAGGATGGAACAAAGCCAGGGCACATGAAAGGATAAAAGGTTAGAGTAGCTGAAAAAAAGCAGCTATTAGAGAAGACGAAGAGTGAGATTATAAAGCTAACTGGTAATGAAGAAATGTGTGATCCTAGGCTGAGAATACGCCCAGTTTCTTCTGTCTTACATTGAAAAGTGTCTTTGAAGCCCTGTGAAAGAACACAAACAGAGGTCACCGGATATGATCAAGTGATGTGATGTCTTCTATAAATGGCTTTGTAAGATCTTTAATTTTAAAGTCGTCAATGTCGTGTTTGATACGATCTGCTAGCCATCTCCCTGTTTCACCTGTATAGATGGCTGGACACTTCCTACAAGAAATGCAGAAAATCATAGATTTAGACCGGAAAGACGCTTGCTGTTTAATACTGAATTTACCAGAGGGACCAAATACAAGGGTATTTGTTGATGACATATTTGTAGGTGACACTGTTACAGCTTAAAGTGTCTGGTGGGGAATGTGGCTATCCTCTGTGCCAGTAGGCTGCGGATGAGAAGTTTGCATAAGTCAGGTGATCGACATAAGGAGATCAAGGGAGGGTTATGAAGAGAGGTTCTAGATGAAATTTTATTTGATGAACTGTGGGAGAGAAAGAGTGCTAGGGTGTAATGGGAGGATCAGTGAGATTCAAGTTTCATTATTGGAGTTTTGCCCAGTGTGGATGTTACAAGGTCTACCACTGGCTTGATTGAAAGGCCTGTCCATAACATGAGAAGGGCATCCTCTGTTAATGAAGATGACCCTTGTTCTGAGTGCTTCATTACAGAAGGCAACCTGTTGTGAAGCACATAAGAGTCCATTACTGCTGGCAGATTTTTAAATTAAAACACTGTGGCTCAGGCTCCATGGGTGTGTGTTTGCATGGCCCTGGGATGTCTAATGGGAACACTGGGGCTGATTGTGCTTGCACAGGAGGGCATGGTCTGTTTCAATTTACTCACTGACTCTCTGTGGGTCATAATTAGGACACCGCACCCTCAGAGGTATAAAGGATGGCCTTTATACGTGTGACAGAGAAAAGATGGACGAGAAACAAAAATAGAGATTAAAGAGAAAGAAAAGTGAATGAAGAGTCAAGAGTGGGAACAGCGGGTGCAAGAGCATCGAGGTAAGTGGTCGGGAAGTGACCCCAAAAAGGAGCAAGCAGGTGACGTTTGAGGGGCAGGGTCACTCCTGCTGAGTGATCAGGGATTAGCAATGACCAACCACTTGGAGTAAACTCCAGCTAGAGGCCATCCAATGCTGAGGGATGGTGGCAAAGGACACATTTTAGCGTTGGGGTACCCTAGTGGTGACAGGCTGAGGTGCTTGGGGTACAAGACCATGTGAGGGTTGATTACACTTGTCGGTGGGTACCTCTGAGGGCTGCAAAGACCCGAAGGGGTGAGTAGCAGAAATCTGATTTTTAAAGAGAGGAACCAAGGGTCATAAGGAATTTTAAAAAAGGTCCTGAGTGGGTTAAACCGTGGCTTCTAACCCTGTTTCAGATTTTCTTCTTATTGCTGCTTTTAGCCTCCACCTTCCTCACCATTTCTATTGGACTATTTACTTATTTATTAGAGATGTGAACTGCACAGTTTTGCACATTTGAATATTGAACCCTTATTTTGACGGAATAATAAAAACACAAAGCACTTTTGCAGCTACCACTTACTGTGCCATGTGGTCTCACTGCCCGGCTCATCTCGGAAGAGGATTATCAAAAGTTCCAGGTTCAAAGAGTATGGCAGCTACAGCCAACCTGGATCGCCATACAACCCCATTACGGCAGAAGATGCGGAGTATAAGAAACTGTGAAGGAGGTAGAGAGTTTTTAGTAAGCCAGGGATGGAAAGAGCCATAGAGGAGGCAACTCTGCAAGTCAGTTAGTTTGTAAAAGACAGAAGAGCACTGCACACCAATACCAAATCCTCATGGTGGAGGGGAGCATCATGGCTTGTGGCTGCTTTGCTACTTTAGGGTTTGGATAGCTTTCTGTTATCATGGGAACATGAAATACATAAAGTAATTAAGAAATGTGGCAGGAGAATGTCAGGGTAGCAGATGAATGATAGAAGATGAGTGATAAAACAAGACAAGGAGCTGAAACACAGGATGAAGTCAACAACAGAAAAGCCTTAAGCAGAAGGAAACTGGTGTTCCACAATGGCCAAACAGAATCCAGCGTTAAGCAAAAATGGAGATGATGTGGCCTGACCTCAACTTTACTAATTAGTAAAAGAGACCAGCTGTATTATATGGGTTGGAGACGGTGGCACTGACCAGAAAGCAGGAGACAGAGCTGGAGGTGTCAGAGTTAAAGATGCTAAGATTTGCATTTGGTGTGACGAGGATGGGCAGGATTAGAAATGAGGACATTAGAGGGTCAACTCAAGTTGGACGGTTAGGAGACAAAGTCAGAGAGGCGAGATTGCGTTGGTTTGGACATGTGCAGAGGAGAGATGCTGAGTATATTGGGAGGAGGATGCTAAGGATAGAGCTACCAGGGAAGAGGAAAACAGGAAGGCCTAAGAGAAGGTTTATGGATGTGGTGAGAGAGGACATGCAGGTGATGGGTGTAACAGAAGAAGATTCAGAGAACAGAAAGATATGGAAGAAGATGATCCGCTGTGGCAACCCCTAACGGGAGCAGCTGAAGGAAGAAGAAGTAGTAGTAAAAGAATTCCAGATATATCCAGAAACTGCAACCGTTGGGAGAAGAGGAATGCTCTAAAATTCAAGTCATCTACAAGATTTATTGGGTGAAGGCCATTGTTGCTAAAGGAGGGCCTGCCAGTCAGTAAAAACAGAGGATCACGGACTGGGCTGGGAATGTTTAAATAATGTGTTCAAGACTGATGTTTGCGTGTTATGAGTTTAAGTTGACCACATTTGTTTGTAATCATGACTTTAATGAAGAGCAGACCACAGCGTGAAAGGGAATTCCAAAGGGTTTACACACTTTTTCTTGCAACTGCACTTTGGTGCAACACACTTGTCTGGGGAAAGGCTTGTAGTAAACAGCAAAAGGCTAAACCTTACATTAATATAGATGAACTTTCAAACTACAGTACATTATACACACCATAAAACACATCCATTTTGTGACATTTCTAAATTTCTCATTAAAAAAGGTGATGGTCACCATTTCAGACTCCTAACCCTCAGCCTTTAAACTGGCACATAGTTGTATTTTAAACTTACCTTCTCCACCCTGATTTGTAGTTGCTGGTTGATCTTCAAGAGCTCCAGATGAAATTTCTTCTTTTCTCTTTGTGTCAGACTGTAATGATTCAGACTTCACAGCAGCAGAAGATTCTGGAGATGAACAGTGTGTGCTTTGAGAAGAGACTAACTCAGTCACCAGCCCATCTTGACACCCATCATGAAGGTCCTCTTCCTTGACAATCTCCACGCTTACATGGTTGTGTGTCTCACTGCTGACGGACATCTCTTCAGGCTCTTCTTTGATGCCCGCTGACCCCAGTTCAGAGTCCTCATCTTTAACGGCCAGACTCTCCTGTTTTGGATGGAGATATTCCCACTCACGATCCTCCTCCTTAACATTTACGGTCCTTTCCTCCATGTCAACCTCACATGCCTCCTCCTTCACATCCATGTAGATGTTACAGTAAATGGCAGCTTTGTCTCTCTCTCTCTCTGTGACAAGAACAAGATGGAATATCATCAAAACTGTAAAATTAGGACCAATAGACAATTTGACTTTTATTTTCAAACCTCTGTAGGTTCAAACGGTTCATAGCATATTAGCAGAATCTCTCCATGCTTCATATCAAATTATCAGATGTAAAACAAACTTGGTAAGTAGAATGAACGGCCAACAGGCCAGCAGAGGACCATCTCACACAGTTATATTCATTTCTTGGATTAAACATGCAGCATTGCTGGGGTCCTAGAATTGTGCTAGGAGTTATGCTGAGGAATGTTGAACATGTAGGCCATCAGGATTGTGTTAAGAAACAGGCGCATGTTAGGAAGGAGGAGACGCCAGATGAAATTAACTTTGCTGGAATGCAGGGCCTGCAACAGGGGACGGCGAGCGGGTGAAATAAGAGGTTTGCTAACTTCTTTATATATAATACGCTACCGTGGCTGTCCGTTTATCTGTCCAGGTGTAATAAGTACATAAGTTTAATATGTCACTGTGCTCTACACAAAAAATGTTATAAATCCATTCACATGTGCAGCTAACACAAGGCCTGATTTAGCACACAGGGGCTCATCACTTAGAACTGCTAGGCAAGCATTAGAAGACAAGACAGGAAAAACTACGAAAATGGGCAACGTGTACTCTCAGTGTGTCAGAGTCAGCATGAGATTGGATCGTCTTTGCCTTGTTTGGAATGGCATGATTTACCTAAGTGGGGGCCTGCACATGAAGAAAGAGTATAAAGCCTTGGAACATTGCCCGGCACACCTTTGAAGCCAATGGATGATGGGAGATAATGTCATCATATCCTGAAAATCCTTCCAGCGCAGCGACGAAAATGGCAGACTCTACACATGGGCTTGTCATGGCTTCCTCATCTGTTATGCTGCGTAAACCGTCATTAAAGAAAGCTAAAAGTTATTTTCTCTTATGTGATTTCTTACCACCGTATCACTACAGGAGGAATATCGCCTCGTTATAATATATCTATTGTGGCCCGGCTGGGACACCCCTTCACTATATATTAAGGGGGAGCAGTCCTGGATGGTACAATACCTCCCCATGCAAGCTGGATGTCCGTCCCCCTGGGTTGGAGTGATGCCTCAGCCTCCCACAGGGCTCCATGGGAGATGGGAGTTCTCCACAGCACTGTTGGGATCTGGGGAGGCCACCAGGGGGCACTGCATGGGCTCCTGAGTCCAACTGGACGACTCTTCAGCCCCACCCGGGAGTGCAAACAGAAACAGGTGATCAAGCACCTGGAGCACTTCCGGGTGGGCCATAAATGAAGCCAGCAACCACCACTCAAGGGCCAGAGTTGGGAGGAGAAGGACAAAGCTTGTGGAGGAGTGGTGGTAGAAGAGAGGAGTGCAGTGTGTGTTGTTTGGGAGTGTGTTGGGCCTGTGGAGATTATGGGGAAGACGTGCCCCACAGGTGAAGAGAAATAAGTTTTTTGATTTTATACGTGCCTCCCGTGTTGGGCGCTTATATAGCGCCTTGTTACACTATATAGTTTTGGGTTATGTAACATGCCGCCATTAAAAAAGAACTAGTACCCCCTGGAAGAAAACACCAGGATTTTAAATCACCTGTAGCTTGCAAACCGTTTCACCGATGGACCTGAAATTTGGTACACATATACTACGTGACCTCTACTATCTGCTTTCGGGGTGATGATTGACCTCCAAGATTATTCCTCTTTTTATTTTATTGTAGAATCAACTCTCAGCACTGGCCAGCAGGGCGACCATGCAGCACATGCGTATGGGTGCCGTTCTCAT
The DNA here is from genome assembly GCF_900747795.2 of Erpetoichthys calabaricus. NCBI lineage: Eukaryota > Metazoa > Chordata > Cladistia > Polypteriformes > Polypteridae > Erpetoichthys > Erpetoichthys calabaricus. The sequence continues at coordinate 353,701,614 of NC_041394.2, read as the reverse complement.
CCTTACCACCTTCACCATCACTTCCCCTACCTCTTCATATCTTAAGTCATTCTTGAGGCAGATAGTACGTTTTCATTGGCGATTAAGTGTTCAAAGTAATTGCAAAACAAACACAGACTTAATCAGTTTTAACGCAAAAAGATGCCAACGGAAGAAGAGGGCCGCTAGGGTGGAGAAAAGAAGAGCTGCTCAGGAAGCAGGAAGTGCATCAACCTCTGAGCAAACGAATGCTAAACATACAGAGAAAGAGGATGAATACTATGAATACTCAAGTCAAGTGTATAACATGCAGTGCGCCGTTACTGGTAGGCTGATGTGTGTAATCCTTCATGCTTACCTTCAAGTTTTGGCGGGGGATTAGGCAAAGACTTTTGCATTGCAACTGATAAAACCAATTATAAAAAGGCCAACAGTTACAATACAATTTAGTTTTGCATAGCCAAAAATCACTACAAGAAGTGCCTCAATGGGCTTTAAAAGGCCCGCCTTTTGACAGCCCCCCAGCTTTGACTCTCTAAGAAGACTCCCAAAAGAAACCGTTGTAGCGAAAAAAATGGAAGAAACCTTGGGAAAGGCAGTTCAAAGAGAGACCTCTTTCCAGGTAGGTTGGGTGTGCAGTGGGTGTCACTACAATACGATACGCAGAACAGAATACAAGTTACCTTATTGCTCATTGAGCCACTGATCAATGGTTGATCATACAAACAGATTTTTATAACACCCCTTGTTCCCCAAAGTTCTTTCTTCTGGTTTACATGACTCCTAGGATATCGTTATTGCATCGCTGTTATAGAGGTGGAAGCTACCGGAGTTTAAAATAAAAGTGCCATATGGCAAGCCACTGGATTTGCTTAAAGTATTAGTTTAATTTAAAAAAAAAAAAAAACATTCATTGAATTTTTATGACACTTAAATGGAAACAAACTCCTGCACAGCTAACCCTTGCCATCCGAACACAAGCTGTCCCAGAAAACGAATTTTTAGACTGACAAAGCCTGTGTTCCATTATCTTTAATAAAAATAATTATCAATGCATTCCCACTGCATTCAAAGTCCCCCAAAAGATTTTTCCCCAAATATCAGTCACCTATAGACAAGTCCACCGGTGATTGCTGCATAAAAGTAAACATTACCTAATTAATTTAATACTTAAATCGACCCATTAATGTGCATGTTTGTGTTCAGTGCACAAGTAAATACAAGAATACTACAAAGTATTGGATAAAAATGATCACAGCAATGAACACAAACTGTAATTTGATTCAATTGTAAAAGACAAGTTAAAAAAATAAATAAATAGTTGGAGCGACACCATGACCCGGCATATTATAAATGCAAAATGATAAAGGCTTTTCAACAAAATATCCCATAGGAAGCAAGTTTCAGACTAGACTGGCAGACATGACAACACCTCCTGTTAAGGACAGGCCAGGCAGGCAGAGGCGGGTCTCTTAGGGGTTAGACACCTGAAGTGACATCAGAGGTGAGCGGGTTGTCAATCATCCAGTCTGCAGAGGGAGGAAGAGAAGAGGCATTAGTGTACATCGCCACCTTGTGGATCGGTGTTGAATTCTCACCACCAGCGCCTCGAGAGTTGTCCTCATGGTGCACTTCTGTGACATTATGTATATGATTTAAAGCTTTATCACACACTGGTGAGGCCTCATCTGGAGTACTGGGTGCAGTTTTGGTCTCCAGGCTACAAAAAGGACATAGCAGCGCTAGAAAAGGTCCAGAGAAGATCGACTAGGCTGATTCAGGACTACAGGAGATGAATTACGAGGAAAGATTAAAAGAGCTGAGCCTTTACAGTTTAAGCAAAAGAAGATTAAGAGGTGACATGATTGAAGTGTTTAAAATGATGAAGGGAATTTGTACAGTGGATCGAGACTGTTATTTTAAAATGAGTTCATCAAGAACACAGGGACACAGTTGGAAACTTGTTAAAGGTCAATGTCACACAAACATTAGGAAGTTTTCCTTCCCACAGAGAACCACAGACACTTGGAATAAGTGACCAAGTAGTGTGGTAGACAGCAGGACTTTAAAAAATTGACGATGTTTTTTAGAAGAATTAAGAAGATAAGACTGGCCGCACCTACCACACGAGTGAAATTCCAGACTGTAACAACTTTTTTGTAAAATAAAGTTAAAAAAAATAAATTAAAAAAATGGAGCATTTCAACCATGACAAATCAAGTAAGTTGCCTACTGACATTGAGTTGCTAAATACGAGTGAGGTCCAACCTGAGTTGCCTTCAATGACAGGAAATATCTGCAAGAATAGGAATGACGTTTTCACAGCAGGTAATGGGGGCCCATCAACCACTAGTGGTAGTCAAAAAGCGGATAGGAGGTGAGCAAAAGCACCTCGAATTGACAGGGTCTTAGAAGCTTGCTTTACAGGAAAACGACTGAGAGGGGAAGTTTTAGATGAGAGAAATTAAAACACATGAGGATAATGATGAAAGGTACCCGAGGAAAGCCGAGGGTGCACATAAGGCAACAGAGGATGAGGCACGTGAGGATACCAAGAAGAGGTGTGGGCCGAACGCTGAGGGTTCACATGCGGCAAAAGATTTTGCGACATGTGAGGATACCAAGCAGACACGCAGGATGAATGCTATTTTTTAATTAATTCAATTACCTGTCTTTGAAAGGTAAGCCTGGGTAGTACATACAGTATATAAAATGTGAAGGTCTGCCACTCTGTCATATTATTACTCGCGAATTACTGAGGTTAGAACCTTGATCTTGGTCTTAACTGAATCCTTGCGACCCGATACATTCCACAAATTCAAAAAAATGTCAAGTAGCCGCAACCTTGATGATGTGACCTGTGGTCTTATGGCAAAGTGATTGCTAACACAAGTGACATGGCAGAATGAAAAAAAGGAAGAACGGGGACATTTGCTGAGCATTAAGCAAATTGTAGAAGCTTATTATGTGACAAAACGCCATAACTGGAAGAAAAATAAGAGCAGTGACATCTCCTAAGCATCAAACAGACTGCAGAAAACACTTAAGTAATGATGAATGAAGACAAGCAAGAAGTAATCCTGAATATGAACCAATTTGCCAGTAGGAATACATGATGGATTATATGTATGCAAGATAAAGTCCCGGAAAAGAAGGGTCACCTCTCAGGACATGTTATATACATGTTCAGAATTCACAATCAAACATACGTTTTGTGTTAATTGCTCATCAAGCTTCATTAAAAGTGAACAAATGACAGTAAAGTTGACCAGTGCTTGTGTGTCTACAGTGAAGCGATTGCAAGAACAAGTGATAATCGCCATAGCTTTGCACTTTCGGGTCATGTGAAAGCTTGACAAACAGATGGTACAAGACCCCAACAGGGCTGCCCTTCTGAACTACAATTCCCAGGTAACCCTGCAAGTGTCCAATCTGGGGCTAAGCCGAAAGAGCGCTGCCACCTCTCATACTAGGGGTGAATGGTCCCAGTTATGAAGACTCCCCAAGTCCATCCATTAGCCTTTCTCCCTGACTGGGATTAGAAATAGGGACCATGCCAGCTGAGTTACAACTGTGAGAACTGATTTTCACTGATAAATATGATTTTCACAAATTGATTATATGAATGGCTTTTGTCCTTGTTAACTGTTAGCTTTTGCCTTTAGTACTCTAAAAAAGCATTTTAATGAAAGCCTCTTGACCTATGACCCAGTCCTGCTGCTACTTTAGCACAAGGACAAGTATTGATATGTAAACCAGTATAATCTCACGTAGCAGAATCCTGACTCCAAGGGTCCTGTTTATTAGTAACTAGCAAGGACATGAGAAATTAAACTAATCACGCACTTCTATAATTAATAAGCGTATTTAAGAAATGTTACCAGCATCGGTAAGTCAGTCCTGTTTTTCCATGTACAGAGTGATGTGTTAATAAAGGATATTTTTCTCATCCTGAACCAGCTTCGTGATTTAACTCTGACACACCTCCATCCATGCTGTCCTTCCAAGACACCACCCTCCATCCCAGACTTGATACCAGTCCATCGGTTATGGCATATATCTTGTATATAAACGTCTACGTGTGGAAGTCTGTGTGTGTCTGTCCGGCCCGGAAGTGCGAAGCTACAGTAATGAAGCTCAAAGAGCCGGCAAGGCGTCCCCAAGTTAGCGAGTCGGAGACAAACTCGCTTAGCCGCTGATAGACAAGGGAGGCGAGCACATCCTGGAAAACTAAACCCACCGACTCTGCATTTCAGTTTTTTTTCCCCTGACGATTTCAATAGTTTCAAGGAGCCCGGGCTTTTTACAGCATGGGCTTACACAGCAATGTTAAGAACCTTAACGTTTGTGGTTTGTACTAGCAAAGCTGCTTCAAAGTTAGCCTTCCTGTTAGTTTTGAAGATCACTTGTTCACATAGATCACACAGGCGGAGTGGTGGCTCTGAGGCTAGGGATCTGCACTGGCAATCGAAAGGTAAATGCCCATAGGGACTCTGCTCTGTTGGGCCCTTGAGCAAGGCCCTTAACCTGCAATTGCTGAGCTCTTTGAGTAGTGAGAAAAGCGCTATAGAAATGCAAAGAATTATTATTTCAGACAAAAGACACTTAAGAGAGATACATGATGACATGTGTGTGAAGGCAGACTGCTTGATGCAGCAAGCTCACAGACATCTTAGGGGCTGCAGCAGGACCCCAGCAGGGCATAGGGCATTTGTGCGTGTCTAGCAATAAACCCTTGCGTCAGACTGGTCAATGTTTAAAGTGTCCGCTTTCTTTTATTTAGGTAACTTCTTACTGAACCTCTTCAAGAGCTATGGTGACGTTTAGTACATTCAATGGGTCTTTCCATGTCAAACCAACCAATGGCCCAACTCAAAACATTCTGGAAAAATGACCAGGTGTTAGTCAGGAGGCCCCCTGTAAAATGTTTTTGATGGAAGATCAATACTTTCCAAGATAAAGCCAGTTTACCAGTCTCATTTTTTTCATCATATTTCACATGTCCATGGCTCAAGAAGTAAACCATCAAGCAGGCTAAGATCTTACAAGCCAGTCCATTACTTGGGGTGGTATGTGATGAAATTAAAACATTTGGTCCAGATGACCTTGTATGGTCATAGCAGCCCCTTGAAACTGACCAAAATGTCATTTGAGTTGTTGGCTTTGCTATGTTTAGGCCTCAGAAACACACATTTGTAACCTACAGAGACTTTTAACTTTGTTTTCCTTTTTCAAATAAGTATATAGGCCTTCTGTAAAAGCAATAAACATTAAAGTAACGGTATCAGAATTTGAACAGCAGACCTCTCACATCCAAAAAAACATTTTGCATTTCATTTTCAGAGCACCCTAATGGCACGTGGAAATGTGTCGATCATTTTAAAAAATATTTTTCCTTTATTCTACATTGTCCCTCCTTTCTCAAAACACCAACCTTACTTTTTTTTATGCAAACCTTTCAGGTTTATTTTCCATCCTAAACGTAGGCTGTATGCGCCAGTGTCAATAATGGCAATCATTGAGTTTCCAATCACTAAGTTATCGAAAATGTCAAAGTTTTTATTCCCATGTCTGGTCTCATGTTGCTGAGCAGAGAATGCAATTCTCCATGGCCAAAAGAGTACCTGCTACTCGAGAATACCACCGTTACATCCCTACAGAAGATGGCAAACTCCAAGTCAGCAGGGTGTCTGGTGATGACAGTCAATTGCCTGTCCGGATATTCAGCACTGAAGCAGCAGCTGTGCTCCTGCCTTCTCATCATCACACACCGCACGAATCAGACGCGTCCCTCACATTAGACCAGAGTCCTATTGGATGCCATGTTGGGTGCTTCTTTGGTGAAAAATGTTGGATTGGTGTGATTCATGACAAGAGTGAAGCAGAAGTCAGAAATCCTAGTATGTTTCATGCACTTAAGTTCTCCTGCACTGTCTTTCCATCGGCCACCTAGAGACGAGATTTGCCGGGAGCCATTCTGGTGTGTCATTTCTCTGCTTTGTGCACCAGCAACGGTCAACGGGAGGCTACAGGAACATCTGGATCTCAAAGACAAAGATGCCTTACACTCCACACATGGACTGAAAAAGAAATGAAATGGGTCACATTGCTGCTGCAGCAATACCAAGATGTTAACGTTTCATTAGAACTCGTGTTTTATTTCAAGATAAATAAAGCAGCCATTATTCAGGTGTTGTACTTAAATGTGCCTTTGGTGATTTATTTCTTTCCATTAATCCAATACTCGAGTTAGTGATGAAGAACTTGATGGTTATCATTACTGACAAATGGAGAGTTTAACCCAAATGGAAGACAGAAATGAAATATTCGAATAAGAAAGGTAAGACTTGTCTTTTGAGAAAGAAGGGCCCGTGTAGGATACAGAAAAAACATTTAAAAAAAAAAAAACAAAACATCTGGACATTCCCACAGTGTATTAAGCGGGTCTGAAAATTAGACCCAAAATTATTTTCACCCATTTGACAGGTCTGCTGGTCAATCCTGATGCAGTTTTTTGTTTGTTTAGAACCTTTTGAAAAGCCCCGTGTAGCAATCTAAACATTGAAAACTTTTATTTTTGACTCTAGCATGTCATGTAAAGCGCACATCACAAAGTTGTCCAAATCATGTTTCTTCCATCTTAAAAATGTTGGGAAATTAAGGCGCATTCTAAATAAACTGGATTCTGAGAAATTAATTCATGCATTTATTTCTAGTAGGATTGACTACTGCAATGTGGTGTTCACTGGATGTTCAAACTGTTCTTTATACAGCCTCCAGTTAATCCAAAATGCTGCTGCAAGAATTATTACAAGAACAAGAAAATACGAACACATAACTCCAGTTCTTAAATCCTTACACTGGCTCCCGGTTAAGTTTAGGGCAGATTTCAAAATCCTCCTTTTAACATATAAAGCATTAAATGACCAAGGTCCGGCTTACATGTCTGAATTTATCATGACTTACAAACCAGAGCGCACATTAAGATCTCAAGATGCCGGTCTGCTTATGATTCCAAGGATTAATAAAATAACAGTGGGAGGTCGAGCTTTTAGTTACAGGGCCCCTAAACTGTGGAGTGGTCTGCCTGCTACTATAAGAGATGCCCCTTCGGTCTCAGCTTTCAAATCCTGGCTGAAGTTTAACACACCCTGACTAGAGCTGCTGATTAACTGTGCAGACTGCATCTCTGTCGTTAGTCATTAGCACTAAAACATAAATAACATGATAGTTAGAATTGGATACTAACCCTCACCTATTCTGTTACTCTTCTCTGTACTCAAATGTGGCACTTGGTGCCACGGCTCTCCTGCCAAGTTGTTTTGCCTGCCTAAGGTAAAGTCATCCCTGATGGAGGTTCACAGAAATCGCGGAAAAGAGGGCAAGGCAGGGGCAAACCTCAAACAGGGCACCCGCCCATCACAGGGTGAACACACTCACATACAACCACACACACACATTAGGGCCAATTTAGTGTCGCCAATCCACTTTGACTGCACGTCTTTGGACTGTGGGAGGAAAACACACCCACACATAGGGAGACCATGAAAACCACACGTAGAGAGTTTGCAACCATAGTCTCCTTAATGCGAGGAGGCAGAGCTACTACTGAGACACCGACATCGTGCTTAATAAAAGGACAAACAATACTTCTAAAGCCACTCGAAGTGACAATGTGCTGTGCTTGCAAAATAAAGGAAGAGACAGACAAATTAGCACACATGTCCAAAATGTGTGTAGCCAACTGGAATCCGTCCTGTCCTGCGTTGTGTCACAATGAAGGCACAGAGGGGAAACAGAAGTTTATACATCTTTCCAGAAACCAAATAAATAAATAAAAGAAAGGCGTGTTATACAAGCAGTGCTCCTGGAGCATCGGTTTCCAAACTCAGTCCTGGGGACCCCGTGTGGCAGCAGTTTTTGTCACAACCAGCTTCTGTTTTCAGTTGGACTACTTGCCTAATTAACCGAGCTGTTGTTTCCCAGTATCTGTGTGTAGGGAGGTCAATGTAGAAATTACAAAAATATGTTTGATATTTTTTTATTAAAATGTATTAAGCACTTAAATGGAAATAATGAATCTTTTTTATTTTTAACTTTAACAATAATTTTCTTTCCGGTTTTCTGCTATGTAACCCATTATTTACTAATAAGTGGGTCCGACGCTCAAGTAAATAATGAATAATACATTTTATTTATTTGTAGGCGCCTTTCTAAACACTCAAGTAGTTTCCGCCTTTCAACATTCAGTGTTGTTGCTCGAGTGTCTTCTCATCTTATTGTAAATTAGGATTCAATGACGGTAGAAAACTACACAGAAAAGGAGGAAAATAACAGGAAAACAACAAAAGAGAATTAAACATTTAAAGGAATAGCAAAAGCTGAAATACTTGTAAATGTCTTATTAATGTATAAAATCCTACTGCTATGTTTTTCTGACTGCGAACATGAAAAGAGAAAAAAAAGGCCAGCTAATTAAATGAAATCAGTTATTATCACTGAATGTGAATGTGGATGAAACAAAAACCTGCAGCCACAGGGGGTCCCAGGACCGAGTTTGGGAGCGCCTGTCCTACAACATACACCATGAGGCTGGCCCCCCCGTTTTTTTAAACATACATAATAATAATATTTTATTTATATAGCGCCTTTCCCATGCTCAATGCGTTTCACAGCGTCTTAGAAAAAACAGCAGGTTATATGTAACATTGGATACAAATGTTTTCCTGAATACATCAATGAAACATAACATATTACATATAGGACTATTTACAATATATTATACACATTTCACCAGAACAGAACTATATGCAATATAAATAACCTCGCACAATAAAAATACTCCAGACTCATTTCCAGACACAACTACAAAAAAAGAGCAAGGCGTCATACAAACAGCTTCTCTATACTTAATAATAAATAAAATCGATTACTAATGATTGGAAACACAAATTATTTATACACGAGGCCACGTTGTACACCACGCCGAATTACATTACCCCACATTTTGAGAATAAACGCTAACTTTTAAAATAACACTACAGTCGTAACTCATACAAAAACTGCTTGTAAGATCTCAAAAAAGCATGGCTTATTATACACTTGAGCATTTGCACATAATGTACATGTCAAATCAAATACAATTTAATAAGGCATGGAGAAAGCTGAAAAACATGACCTACCCCCTAATAGCAGCCACTAAGTGTTTGGCGGAGTAACAGAGAAGTAGAGTGCCTGCGGTCTGTGGGGTGTAACATTGATTAGCGCCCGTACTACAACATGCGACCGGTATACTTCTAACTATACAAAAGAAGGAAATGATTTTGGGGAAGTTCATAACTGAAAGCTACAAACAATTACAAGTGACTGATTACATATACATATGCATCAACCCAATTAGGATCGATAATAATGAAAGGGAAACAGTACCATATATAATAAAAGTTAAACAAGCACGCACTTGATGAAATAAAATGTATTATTATTAATATTATTAACTAAAGAAATACTTAAACAAGAGAGACTCTCTGAAGCTGCGTGCGGTAGTTCCTGTGATTTGGAAGACAACCCTTAAAAGGCTCGTGTAGGTCGTCAAACGATAAGACCAAATGTCTCTATAGAATATATTATAAAATAATATAACAGGTTTAATCGGAGCCCCATAGTTTTATTGAGTTCGAATGCTTGTAAATCAGGATCTGTGTTGTTTAAAATATGCCCCCAGGGTTGACCACCTAGTTGGCCTAAACAGTAAAGCATTAAGAATAAAGCGTAAATCCCGACTCCTCGCTTCTCTTTCAACTGTCGACAAGTAATGTGTCCAATTCAGCCCGCCCCCAATGAAATGACAATCAAAAATCGAAATGAAACCAACAGCTGTTACCAACTCGGCGATGGTCCTTGAACTGACCACTGTGGATCGGATGGAAAACGGAGGGCAGAAATCAAAGCGCTCTTTGTGGGAAATCGACAATTTGAGAAGGACACGACTACTGGAATAAACGAAAGAGAGCGCATTGAGCATGGGGAAGGCGCTATATTATTATTCTTAAAGAAAATGAGATAGCAGCGGGATGTTCGGGCGATTCGAAGTTGAAGTTAAAACTTAAAACATTTCAAGTGAACCGGAGACAAAGACGCAACGACGCGCTGACTCCGGGGGGCGTTACTCGAGCAAAGTTCGGGGGCGGGCTGTTAGACACGAACGCGCCGCTCGCGTCTGATTCAACTCCCTTTGCAGTACTGTAATTCAAAATAGCAACAGAAAACTCACACATGCATAAAAGTGGCGTCCTCAAACCCCGGGGACTTATCCTCTGTCTCTGTGCGATGGGTCGCCCTCGATGACGTCACATGGCACGCTGGGTTGCCAGCTGTTAACATGCACGCGCGTTCGCTCCATCTAGTTTATATGCACCTGCGCGCCTCTGCATGTCTTTACGTCTCTGTTCTCGCTTACATTAACTTCGCTTTTATTGTCCCAAGAAGGAAATCTGGTTTGTCAGCAGGTTTTATATGGAAATCATGATAGAACATTAAAAACATATAATTTATTTGTACTACGTTTGTGTTAATAACAATGAGCAATAATGCGTATGGTGGAACATCAGATTAAACATACATAATATAAGGACTTTACTGATGATTGATGCGAATGCCAACTCTTCGCCCTATGATTTAAACCTGTGGATGTTTATTTAAAATAATCTTATTTTGAAGATTAACAGCAGTTGGTATGAAAGAGTATTTGAAACAAAAGCTTATTATCCCTGGGACTTTGAACCTGTGACCTAAAGGCAACGACAGAAAAAGAGAATGTAGTGGGTGAGTTCTGTTTCTGCTTTCCGTAATATTTGCTTGTTTAACAGGACTTTGACTTTAGACTGTTGAGGTCTTATTTATTTATTATTTATTTGTTGCACTTTTGTGTGCTTAAGAATTTCTTCTGAATGCCTAGAGATCATTTCATTTATTTTTCTTCTTATTGTCTCCAGTGCCTCCCGATTCACTGTTATAAGAAACACCCTACATATTATATACTGTTCGAATCGTTTTGATGTCCACACTCTTAAAAATAAAGGTATCAGGGTGGTTCTTCAGAGTGATGCCATAGGGGAACCATTTTTAGCTCACGAAAGACCCATCCAAGTAAAGGTTCCAGAAAGAACCCTTTATTTGATTAGATCCAAAACAGTAAATGGCCATGAATAGATGGGAAGAGATTTGTGAAATACCAATGGCTCTTGATTAGTGTCCTCTTTGGTAGGTTACCATACATGAACGACCCCCCCCCCCCCCCCCCTTACATATTAGGATGTTTTTGAAAGCACATACAAACACCTTTTTATGCAGAACACATCCCAGAATGAAATGTTCCTTTGTCAAGCGAAGATTCTGCAAGGAACCACACAATCCTGTAAAGTACCATACAATGCCATTACAGAACAAGGATTTTTAAGAGTGTAGAAATGAAAAATGTCAAGCTTTTTGTCACCCCCCAACACATTGTTGCCCCTCTAGACCCTCCAAAAATGTATTTTGGGAATATTTTTGGACCATATTTTGCACAAGAAAATTATACACTTATGATAAAGAGAAAACAAATAGGTGTCTACAGCACCGGTGGTGGCTCTGAGGCTACGGATCTGAACTGGTAATTGAAGGTTGCCGGTTCGAATCCCGTAAGTGCCTAAAGAGACTCTGCTCTGTTGGGCCCTTGAGCAAGGCCCTTAATCTGCAATTACTGAGGGCTTTGAGTAGTGAGAAAAGCGCTATATAAATGCAAAGAATTGTTAAATATTATCATAAAATTGTGACATTGTGCATGCCACATCATTGGGTTCACCCCCTAAAGGGATACAAGAGGGTCAAAGTTACTCCTTTTTGCAAGATTTTGAAGAAAATGGGGAGTTTAATATAGGCATGTGGGATGTTGTTTTATGCTATTTTGAGGTTGCTGATTACAAATATATATATATATATTTTTTTAAATATTTAATTGTTTACCAGTGGTCCTAACCTTCTAAAAGCAACTCCCAGAAAGTAAGCAATGATACATTTCAAACATAAGTATGTGGGATATCTTTTTAAAATATTTCAAGGCCAGTGATTATGAATATGCAGGGCTAGTGAAGCTTACAGCTTCGGGCCTCCTGATTCTAGAGAGGCCCCAGAAGTGACCATAGTCCACATTGCTTAAAAATGTTGGCTGTCTGCTGCATAAGGAGAGGGTTTTAACAAACAATAATACAGTATAGTGTAATTTCATATAAAATAATACTTTAATAACCTTTAAATTTTTATTTTAAGTATATAAAACAAATTTGTAGTGATCTATTGTGGAATAACCCTATTGGAAAAGATAGCAGTGTTTACTCATTGCTTGTTGCAAAGGGACCACCATAAAGGTTTAAGCTTCAGGTCCCCAGAAATGAAGGTCCGTCACTGTGAGTATGATGTTATTTTTGACTTTTGTTCCTTGGGGATCTAACCCTCTATGGACCTCTATCAAAGGGTGATAAATGACAAATTTAAATTACAATTGAGAATATTTAGACTTTAAATATTTAAAATGAAGCACATATTTGAGTATGTCCTCATGAAGTAAATCATTACATTCCTTATGATCACTCCGTATAAGGGCATTTTACGCTAATTCAGACTTGTTTTTTGCCGGCATGAAATTTTCCAAGGACGTGCACGTTAGGTGAACTGGTGACACTAATTTGGCCCATGAGTGTGTATGTGTATGTGTGTGTTCGCCTTGAGATGGACTGGCGCTGTATCCTGGGTTTGTTCCTACCTTGCGCCCTATGCTAGCTGGGACAGGCTTCAGAACCCCCCACTGCCCCTTGACCCTGGTCTGGATTAAGCAGGTTAGAAAATTAAATGACCTAAAGATTTCCAGCAGAACACAAGTAGAAACCCACTCAATACATCATTTATAAGAAAGTGACTTAATGGTAGGACTCACACATTAAAAGACTCTTCTTCCTTTATCAGTGTAAGCGCTGCTGTTCCTTGTGCAGGGAGCTCCTGAATTTTCATTATAAGCTAACTTTGACTCTCTGAATGTTCCCAGAGATATTTATAACTGTTAGCATTATCCACTGCCTGTTTCTTTTGAAATCTATTAGTTATTGTAACAGAAAGCTTGGTCTTGCTTGAAAGTTTGTAGTGATCCAAGTCCGATATAAGATAAGCCCTTTAAACTCTGAACTTTCCTTTACTCAGATTTCATAGCAGCTTTTCATAAAGCGTTCGATCTCTCGCTCTGGTTTCTCCGCGACATAAAAAAAATGTCAGATCTGAAACGTGCAACAATGAAGATAAACAGGTAAGCCGTTAAACGAACGGGCGGATTGATTTAACAAAAGCAGGCAGGCAGCGCGGGCAACTCACTTTTCCAGCAGGCCGCGCCTCCTCAATGTAGGCGGGGCTCATGGGCGGAGAAACCTTCACGTACAGAGTGGACGCGACGGGCCGTGTGACGTCATGTAAAGCGACGAAAACAGAAGTCGACGTGCGCCTCGTGTCATCCGCTCGTAAGCAGTTAACGTGACAGTGGGTTCTTGCTGTTGAATCAGACGACTTTAAAAAGTTTCAAATCACCTAGAGGTAGAAGGTACGTGATACGAGTTTGGGGTCGTCGCTTAACAGATGTGGGTTTTTTGATTGCTTTCAGTCACTGGATTTCTGTCACAGGCCAGCGGAGTGTGTTGAAAGATTCTGCTGGACCGAATTCCTGGTGTCTCGCGGTATTCGCCATTCATTGTCCTCAGTTTGCTGCTCTCTTCATATGATTATGATTATGATTATTATTATGTGAGTCCCTTTGGAGTAAGATCGCTGTCAAAAATAACTCGAAATGATTGAAGTCAAATGTACATTTTAAGCGTGTCAATTATGCAAGTGCTTATTAAAGTTATGCTTGCTTATAAAAATTACGAGTGCAATTCTCGAGCGTGAACAAAGTCAAAAATACGGCATTGGACGCGCGATTGATTGTTGTCACTACGCATGTGCCACAAAAGGTGACAAGATGTTGTTTTTTGACAGCGATCCTACTCCATATGTGCTGGATAAAGCTTTGGTCGTCGGTTCAATTGCCGCCTCGGTGTTGCGTGTTTGTGATCTAACTGGAGGTATCAGAAACCAGAGGTTTCCTTAGCAGCGTTTAGTGAACCTCCGTGGGCAATCAACCCAAGCTGTGATGCTAATCCATCACGGGGGTGAGCCACTGGACCCTCTCTTTACTTCACGTGCGAGTCTTCGGGAGGTGTGGCGTAAAGCCCACGGAGATATGGGGAGAACGCAGTGGTGGGCCGTCAGGGCCTGCAAGGCCTTCTCTGCTGGCCTAAACAAATTATCTGAATCACAAACTGATGTTAAATATATTCTGTCCATGAATACTTATTAAATAATTCCAAATAGTCTGTCCGCTTCCTTTCATAGATTTTCCGATGGTTGTGCTGCTTCCAGACATGTATTTTCGTATTAAAACATTTAACCAATCACATTTCAGCCATCATTTGTTGCCAGGCAGGGTCAAAGTGAAAGAAGTCTGCCCGGGGGCCTTCACAATCCGTTCTGCAGGCCCTCTAACACAAAATAAACGTCGATTAAACTGTTGTTTTAACCAATCAGAGTTTGAGTTGGTGTCACTAGGGCCCTCTAGCACAGGCATGTCAAACTCCCTACCATTGGTGGGCCGCTTCGACTGCCATATGTGCGTCAGCGGGCCGCACTGTAAAATACTGAAAACTTTAAATAAATGTAACATTTAAAGTTTAAAGAAAAGCAATTTATTTCCATACAATCTCCGTATAACAGCGTACAATTAGAGTCTTAGTCTCTTAGCTAGGTCCTTATATTATTATATAAATTATATTCATTGCTTATATAGGAGTCTTACAGTGTGAGATTTATTTTTTTTTTGTCCCGACACTTGGCATCTCTTTTTAGTTACCAGTTCGTCAATATCAGGCTTGAAATCTTGTGCAGCTGCAACTTTTATGAGGGATGAAAGGTGCTCGACGGTAAGTCTTGAGTGATGTGGGGTTTTGGTAGCTTTCATTAACGAAAACAATTGCTCACAAAGGTAAGTGCTTCCGAACATAGACAGTACTCTCGTTGCCAACTTACGGATCTGCACATACGAGGGTGGCAGGTAAGCATACAAGCCTGGCACACCAACTTCGTTGTATTTTGCCTTCAGAATAGAATCTGACTGCAGTTCAGTCAATTCCATTTGGATATTCTCAGGCGCATCCTCGACGTTATAAGAGTATGGTGACGTAAACAGCGCAAAGTCCTGTTCGTGGGAACTGAAATTACAAAAACGCTCACTGAATTCATTGCCCAGTAATTCAAGTTGGAAAGCAAATCCTCCAAAAATTAAATTTTACTTTACTAAGTTTACTTCAAAGTTTATATTGTAAAATAAGCCGATATGCAAAAAGCCCCCTGACCTACACTAATTTTTCAAACTCAAAATCACAAAAAATTGTTAATAACTCACCAACTTCTCGCGTCCACTTCAGATCTTCAGCTGTAGTCTGCACTAACTGTTCGTTACACTACTAGCACAAAATTACATAAAACTAGAGCAAAAAAACGTGAAAATATGTGAGCTATTACTACTCATGATGGTCAGTTCTGCCCAGTGGCCAGTCTCAGCAGCCCAGTCAGTAGTGTAGCCTTAGCAGTGGCGGCTCAAGGCTCGTGGTGGCCCTGGGCAGAGAAAGAATCGGTGGCCTCTTCGTCTGGCAATGTCAATACGGTATCATATGTATGACAGATGGCCACGTCCGTTGCGGACACTGCATAGCTGCCTCGTGCTCATGACACGCTTCTATATGCACGTGTCCGTAACTTGAAAACCAAGTGATGGCCCATGATATTCTCATTATGGCAGAACGTTATATTACTACATGTAGCTTACTGCTCCGACTCGAGCGACATTTGTAAATACAGCGTACTAATTAAGAAACACAATGTTTTTTGGCCACATTGCCGTCAGCTGTGTCGTTATTTTCTGTTTTATATTCCATATATATTGGCGTGGCGGCCCTGTGCAGGTGCACAGTTTGCACATGCCTAAGGCCGCCCCTGCTGCAGCCTAGCACTTCAGTTGTGACTCTGCGGCTCATTAACTTTGGCCAAGGCTCGTGGCTATACTAGCTGATGACGTTTCCGGTACCGTAATGCCATGGGAAAATGCGCTTTTGTCAGAAGGCAGAAGTAAGAAAAGTCAATAAGTAAACGAAGATGCACAATGATTTAATCACAAACGACAGTAATCATTTTGTACAAGTTCAGTACTAACTAGGATCTGTCATGCGGGCCGCATGTGGCCCGGGGGCCGCGTGTTTAACATGCCTGCTCTAGCAGGTGTACAGCAACGTCACTGTATTCAGACCCGTTGATTGGATAGGATGGTGTAATGGAACTGGTGGAACTGAAGCACATGGATAATCTGTACGACAGAGTAATTGAACTGTTTTTGAGGATTTTATTTACAAATAATCCAAATTTTTGGTGAGTAAAATGTTGCGATTTTCCTAAATAATATTGCAAGTTTGAGTTATTATTGATGTTTTTTATGTGTGTCGCGGCTGTAGCTGCAGTAGAAAGGAACTTGTTCACCCCTGGTTTGTCTGTTCAATAAAGGCATTTATTGTGGCTACAGGAGTTATCTTATCTGCGATGCAACGGCTCTTTATACTGTATTTCTGCATATCAAGATGGTTTTTATAACCATAAATTAGTTTTTGAGGGGCAGGTTGATTCAGACGGAGCACTACTGAGGGCCTAGGTGTGAAATGCACGGTCCACCACGGGGAGAATGTGACCGTTACACATGAGCTTAAAGTTATTCACTTCCTTCTTAACATTTGTCACTAAAGTGGGCCCTTTAGTTGAAAAAAAGAAGTCGGTTTTCCACATTTTGTACCTGATTTGATACAAAGGAGATACATCAAGCTGGACCAACTCTGATATTTAATGGGCACAGTAAAGCATCAGGTGATGTTGGGCAGCCTTCATTTTCACTGGTTTGTGACAAGACAGATGCCTTTGTTATAACTGAGTTGGCCACATTAGTCAAATTGACAGACTTAGTTGGCACATTCCCTTACCTAGTGAATTGGATTAGATGTTTAATGGGCACTGCAGTGGGTTAGATGGCACTGGGCTAGACTAGTTTTGAGAAAAGATCAGATACCTTTGTTAAATTGCAGTTGATCTTGGCCTAACCCAGTGTGGGCACTTGGGTCAAATGGACTGGCAAATTTGTCATATTCTTATATATCTAATGAACAGATTTCAATGGGATGTTTGACTGGCATTATGCAGAGTTGTATGCCACTCTAATTTCCCAGAGAAATGTGAATAATTTTGTTAAAGTGCACTGGAGTTTAGCTGCCGCAGTGTGGTTACAGGGGTCAGACTGACTGGCAAACTTGGCCATGAAGGAAATTAACTGTGATGTTTAATAGGCACTGTAAAAATTTAAATGGCATGGGACCACCCTAGATGTTCCAGTTTTGAGAAAATCCAGATTCCTGTGTTAAGTTGCAGTACAGTTTTGCCCAGACTGACTGGCAGAGTTGGCACATTCCCATTTCTGATGACTAGGATTAACTTTGATGTTTTACAGGTGCTGTAGAGGGTCATGCAGCATTTTGCCACCTTTTATTTTCATAGCTTTGTGACAAGACAGATTCCTTTTTTATCTTGCAGCTGGGATTTGCCTGGGTCAAATTGGCTGGCACACTTGGCATATCCAATGAATAGGTTTCACTGTGATGCTCAGTTGCCATTGTAAAGTGTCAAGTGGCACTGGACTGCACTCATTTTAATAACTTTGTGACCAGATGGATGCCTTTTTAAAGTTTCAGTTGAGTTTTTCTCGACCCAACATGGTTTACATGGGTCATACTGACTGGCAAAGTTGGCACACGGGTAATCTGATGAATGGGATTTGTATGATATTTTATTGGCACGGACAAAACAAAAGAAAAGAGCTTTACGCTTCCTAAAACTGGCTCCAGGTTCTCCCTGCTCAGGAGGGGTTTCAAAATTGGATGGATGAATGGATAAATCTGCAAATAAAATGAAAATAAATAAAGTATTGTGAAATGTGACACTAAATGAATGATAACAACATGAAATGCAAGTATAAATACAGTAATCCCTCGCTATATCGCGCTTTGCCTTTTGCGGCTTCACTCCATCACGGATTTTATATGTAAGCATATTTAAATATATATCACGGATTTTTTGCTGGTTCGCGGATTTCTGTGGACAATGGGTCTTTTAATTTCTGGTACATGCTACCTCAGTTGGTTTGCCCAGTTGCTTTCATACAAGGGACGCTATTGGCAGATGGCTGAGAAGCTACCCAACATACTTTTCTCTCTCTCTTGCGCTGACTCTTGCACTCTCTGATCCTGATGTAGGGGGATTGAGCAGGGGGGCTGTTCGCACACCTAGACGATACGGACGCTCGTCTAAAAATGCTGAAAGATTATCTTCACGTTGCTACCTTCTGTGCAGCTGCTTCCTGAAGCGACATGCTGCACGGTGCTTCGTGTACTTAAAAGCTCGAAGGGCACGTATTGATTTTCGATTGAAAAACAAACTCTCTCTCTCTCTCTCTCTCTTTCTTTCTCTGCTCCTGACGGAGGGGGTGTGAGCTGCCGCCTTCAACAGCTTTGTGCCGCGGTGCTTCGCATACTAAAAAGCCAAACAGCCCTATTGATTTGTTTGCTTTTCTCTATCTCTCTGACATGATCTGCTCCTGACGCACACTCCTTTGAAGAGGAAGATATGTTTGCATTCTTTTAATTGTGAGACGGAACTGTCATCTCTGTCTTGTCATGGAGCACAGTTTAAACTTTTGAAAAAGAGACAAATGTTTGTTTGCAGTGTTTGAATAACGTTCCTGTCTCTCTACAACCTTCTTGTGTTTCTGCGCAAATCTGTGACCCAAGCATGACAATATAAAAATAACCATATAAACATATGGTTTCTACTTCGCGGATTTTCTTATTTCGCGGGTGTCTCTGGAACGCAAACCCCGCGATGGAGGAGGGATTACTGTAATTACATGGGTCAGGAAATATGCCTTGGTTCCGTATTCCTTCATGCTGGGTCAGTCAGTCATTTTCAAACCTGCTTAGTCCTGAACAGGGTTATTGGGGTTTAGGGGGGGTCTGCCGGAGCCTATCTCAGCCAGCATGGGGCGCCAGTCCATCGCAGGGCAATCACACACACAAGGGACAATTTAGTATCACCATAGCGCCTAACCTGCCTGTCTTTAGACTGTGGGACAAAAAACCCGCAGACACAGTGAGAACTCCTATACTTAATGTTCTTCTGTATTTATTGCCGTATTTCATAGCTGTTTGATTTATTTTGCTTAATTATTTTTGCCCTGAATGTTCTTCCTCACTCTCCGCACTCTGTCGTTAATCTAACTCAGTGCTTCCACAGCAAAATTGCGAGCTTTAAATGAACTCATTTAAAAGCAGCACCATCACAAGGAAGGCTGCTTCAGAAGCTTATATTTTTCAAAGACCCCGATCTTTAAGTCTGTTTCGTAGTTTTGTATCAATTCATATCCTCCTGGGGCGGGGCCTAATTCTGTTCCTCCCACCACAACCTCAAATCGATGACCAAGAGTGTTGAAATCCAAAGGTTGGGAACATTCTGCAACATCTCTCTCTCTCCTACACATGTATAACAAACCTCTGGATACTCGGCTAAGACGTTATGTACAGTGCATCCTGAAAGTATTCAGAGCTCATAACTTTTTCCACATTTTGTTATGTTACAGCTAGTGCTAGGCGGTATACCGGTTCATACCGAAAACCGTTTTTTATTTTTTTTATGATATGGATTTTTCTTATACCGCAACACCGGTTTAAATTGCCTAAACGACGTTCGGAAACGTGGCGCAGCGGGAAACTGTTCAAGTGGGGACCTTTTTCACTGCTACACCGCTAAACACAGATTTGTTGTACTAGGGCTCTTTTTCACTGCTACACCACCAAATAGTGGGCTGTAGCATAGGTAGTTTAGTTTACGACATTCTATTTTAATTATGAAGTAAACTATGAGAATAAAGTGGAAATGTCGACTTTAATCTCGACATAAACGGCGAGAATAAAGTGGAAATGTTTACTTTGTTCTCGACATATAGTTTTTTTTTTTTTTTTCCAGTATAGCTTAGCTTGAAGCAAGGTCCATATTAATGCAGTTTGCCTAATTGATGGTTCAAATGGTAAAGATGTCATCACCAAGTTGCACTTGTTTTATTTTATTTTAATTTGGTGAATGCTGTGTAATGCACCTGGGCTTGAAGTCTTGAAGTAATAGTGCAACTATCAGTAATAATGCTATTATTTATTTTATTGTTAAGTTTAAATATTATGCAGTTTAATGATGATAAAGTTGTTTAAAAAGTCACTTTAACGTGTCAGTGGACAGAGATTGTTAACATTAACAGAAAGTGTAGTTGGTTTACAAAAAATATTTACTATTTATTCCTTTTCTAAGACATGTTCGGTGCAATACAATTTTTGACAAGTACTTCTGCATATTTTACTAAGTCTAAATGCCTCTTTATGGTTGAAAATATGTTGTCAAAATTATAGTTTGTTTTTGCAAAATTTGTTCAATAGAAAGGTTCTATATTTTGACTGCATCTGTCATGCAATGTGATACCTTCTCCATTAGTGCCACCCCCTTGAAAACAATCACTTTATGGGGCCATGCAAACCTGTATTAATACTTGTGTGCACATTAAAATGTTTTTTTTTTTTTTTTGTACAATGTACAATACTCTTGACAGTGGAATAGGTTATTCTTAACCACATTTCCCACTGCAATTACTGGCTAACATCCACTCATGCATGGGGAAAAAATACTGTTGAATACCGTGAAACCGGGATAATTTAGAAAAATACCGTGATATAGAATTTTGGTCATACCGCCCAGCCCTAGTTACACCCTTATTCCAAAATGGATTAAATTCATTTTTTTTCCTCAGAATTCTACACACAACACCCCATAATGACAACATGAAAAAAGTTTACTTGAGGTTTTTGCAAATTTATTAAAAATAAAAAAAAACTGAGAAATCCCATGTCCATAAGTATTCACAGCCTTTGCTCAATACTTTGTCGATGCACCTTTGGCAGCAATTCCAGCCTCAAGTCTTTTTGAATATGATGCCACAAGCTTGGCACACCTATCCTTGGCCAGTTTGGCCCATTCCTCTTTACAGCACCTCTCAAGCTCCATCAGGTTGGATGGGAAGCGTCGGTGCACAGCCATTTTAAGATCTCTCCAGAGATGTTCAATCGGATTCAAGTCTGGGCTCTGGCTGGGCCACTCAAGGACATTCACAGAGTTGTCCTGAAGCCACTCCTTTGATATCTTGGCTGTGTACTTAGGGTTGTTGTCCTACTGAAAGATGAACCGTCACCCCAGTCTGAGGTCAAGAGCGCTGTGGAGCAGGTTTTCATCCAGGGTGTCTCTGAACATTGCTGCAGTCATCTTTCCCTTTATCCTGACTAGTCTCCCAGTCCCTGCCTCTGAAAAACATCCCCACAGCATGATGCTGCCACCACCATGCTTCACTGTAGGGATGGTATTGGCCTGGTGATGAGCGGTGCCTGGTTTCCTCCAAACGTGACGCCTGGCATTCACACCAAAGAGTTCAATTTTTGTTTCATCAGACCAGAGAATTTTCTTTCTCATGGTCTGAGAGTCCATCAGGTGCCTTTTGGCAAACTCCAGGTGGGCTGTCATGTGCCTTTTACTAAGGAGTGGCTTCCATCTGGCCACTGTACCATACAGGCCTGATTGGTGGATTGCAGCAGAGATGTTTGTCCTTCTGGAAGGTTCTTCTCTCTCCACAGAGGACCTCTGGAGCTCTGACAGAGTGACCATCGGGTTTTTGGTCACCTCCCTGACTAAGGCCCTTCTCCCCCAATCGCTCAGTTTAGATGGCCGGCCAGCTCTAGGAAGAGTCCTGGTGGTTTCAAACTTCTTCCACTTACGGATGATGGAGGCCACTGTGCTCATTGGGACCTTCAAAGCAGCAGACATTTTTCTGTAACCTTCCCCAGATTTGTGCCTTGAGACAATCCTGTCTCGGAGATCTACAGACAATTCCTTTGACTTCATGCTTGGTTTGTGCTCTGACATGAACTGTCAACTGTGGGACCTTATATAGACAGGTGTGTGCCTTTCCAAATCAGGTCCAGTCAACTGAATTTACCACAGGTGGACTCCAATGAAG
Organism: Erpetoichthys calabaricus; assembly: GCF_900747795.2. Lineage (NCBI taxonomy): Eukaryota > Metazoa > Chordata > Cladistia > Polypteriformes > Polypteridae > Erpetoichthys > Erpetoichthys calabaricus. The sequence goes on along the minus strand of NC_041394.2, from coordinate 353,679,323 downwards.
CTGCAGAAACATCTCAAGGATGATCAGGGGAAACAGGATGCACCTGAGCTCAATTTTGAGCTTCATGGCAAAGGCTGTGAATACTTATGTACATGGGATTTCTCATTTTTTTTATTTTTAATAAATTTGCAAAAACTTCAAGTAAACTTTTTTCACGTTGTCATTATGGGGTGTTGTGTGTAGAATTCTGAGGAAAAAAATTAATTTAATCCATTTTGGAATAAGGCTGTAACATAACAAAATGTGGAAAAAGTGATGCGCTGTGAATACTTTCCGGATGCACTGTAAAGTTAAAAATTTCATGGTCTCGCTTTTTATTGTTAGTTACATGTTGTCATTGTTTAATTCATTTTGTTGTGACAGTTTTATTTTGTTTTTTTGCGTTTTGCCCTTCAGTGCCACTTGAAGGGGGGCAAAGTATGAAGTACAATCGCTGTCAAAGAAAACTCCAGCATTATACCAATGTGGCACATGGGTAGTAACAAAAAACGGATTGTTTCCTCCTCGATAGCGAATGCCCCGTGCATCCAATTTTTGACAGTTTGTTCACACTTGAGAATTTTCAGAAGCAAGCGTAACTTAGTCATATGAAAAAGTTTGGGAACCACTCTTAATTCTTTGAAAGCTCAGCCAATGAGAAACAAAAATCCAAAGTAGCAACTTCCTTTTAATATATGACATACCTTATGGAAACAGTAGTATTTCAGCAGTGACATTAAGTTTATTGGATTAACAGAAAATATGCAATATACATCATAACAAAATTAGACAAATGCATACATTTGGGCATCCCAACAGAGATATGACATCAATACTTAGTTGAGCCTCCTTTTGTAAATCTAACAGCCTCTTGACGCTGTCCTCCTATAGCCTTTGAGGAGTGTCTGGATTCTGGATGGATGTCTTGTTGACCATTCTTCATACAAAATCTCTCCAGTTCAGTTTGATAGCTGCCGAGCATGGACAGCCTGCTTCAAATCATCCCATAGATTTTCGATGATATTCAAGTCAGTGGACTGTGACGGCCGTTCCAGAACATTGTACTTCTCCCTCTGCATGAATACCTTTGTAGATTTCCAACTGTGTTTTGGGTCATTGTCTTGTTGGAATATCCAACCCCTGCGTAACTTCAACTTTGTGACTAATGCTTGAACATTATCCTGAAGAATTTGTTGATATTGGGTTGAATTCATCCGACCCTCGACTTTAACAAGGGCCCCAGTCCCTGAACTAGCCACACAGCACCACAGCATGATGGAACCTCCACCAAATGTGACAGTAGGTAGCAGGTGTTTTTCTTGGAATGCGGTGTTCTTCTTCCGCCATGCAAAGCACTTTTTGTTCTGACCAAATAACTTAATAATTTTTGTTTCATCAGTCCAAAGCACTTTGTTCCACAATGAATCTGGCTTGTCTAAATGAGCATTTACATACAACAAGCGACTCTGTTTGTGGCAGGGCTTCTTTCTCATCACCCTGCCATACAGATGTTCTTTGTGCAAATTGCGCTGAATTGTAGAACGATGTACAGATACACCATCTTCAGCGAGATGTTCCTGCAGGTCTTTGGAGGTGATCTGTGGGTTGTCTGTAACCATTCTCACAATCCTGCTCATATGCCGCTCCTGTATTTTTCTTGGCCTGCCAGACCTGCTGGGTTTAACAGCAACTGTGCCTGTGGCCTTCCATTTCCTGATTCCATTCCTTACAGTTGAAACTGACAGTTTAAACCTCTGAGAGAGCTTTTTGTAGCCTTCCCCTAAACCAGGAGACTCAACAATCTTTGTTTTCAGATCTTTGGAGAGTTGCTTTGAGGATCCCATGCTGTCATTCTTCAAGGCTTAATGAGCTAATCCAACCAATTTGGTGTTGTAAGTAATCAGCACTGAGCAGTGACAGGCATTTAAATCAGCAAAATGACAAGGGGACCCACATTTGTGCACAGCCAGTTTTTCACATTTGATTTCATTTCATACAAATAAATACCGCGTCACTAAAAATCTTTGTTCAGAAAACACTGCAGTACTCGGATGTTCCTAGGAAATGAAAGACATACCACTGTTATCTTTTTTGTTGAAAGGAGAGTAAATTATTATGCAGGCTGAGAGGGGTTCACAAACTTTTTCATATGGCGGTACATGTGTGAAATGTAAATCTGACTGAAAAATATTTTTGACAGCAATTCTACTTCAGAGCACCCAGACACTCTGCTATCTCTTGCCATGTTTTCTTGGGTCCATCCAAGCACAAGGAGGAGGTGATCTCACATGAAAACAGCACTTTGATACCCGATTTTCTTTCTTTTTATTTAAAGAGAGTAAAACCTCTGCCATAATCGCTCGTGAAAGTAGTGCGACTTTACAGCCATTGTGTTCCAAAAAAAAAACAAACAAACAAGTAAAAAGAGGACACATACAAAGAGCAATTAGGTCTCATGGGGCCAGATGTGACTCTCAATGGCTGGGGACAACCCGTTAAAATCAATTCTGCAAAAGCGACACCCTCCCCTGATTCCTTTAGTCCGTGCACTAAACTAACTCTTTGGGGTTCAGAAAGAGAGCAAAAAAATAGATACATAAATAAAAAACTTGATAGTGAAGGGAAATAAATGCTAAAACTGCTCAAAGGTGCACCTGTTATCTGTCGGTAAGCTCATTAAGGCCCTGCTGTCCAAATGGTTTCATCATCACCTCTCCAGGTTGAACTAGTGAGAGTTCTGCTGCTGCCAAGCAAACACAGGACAAGACACGACTTTTTCTTGGCCTCCCTCCCTGTGTTTTAAATTGCTGGCTTTTGTTGGACCCTTTTAATCCAACAGATGGTTACTTATTCACAGCTCTTTATTCACTTGGCTATTTATTCCCTGCTCCATATTCAGCTCCAGCCAGCTAATTCTGACACTTTGTGTAAACTTTGCCAAGCTGCAGTGACTGGCAAAGTTGAATGAATGGGATGCACTGTGATATTTGATTGGCACTGTAAAGGGTTAAAAAAAAAAAAACACTGGACCACCACAATTGTCACACTTTCCAGAAAGACTGATGCCTTTTATTAAGTTTTAGTTGAGTTTTTCCCCACCCAACGTGGGTGGGTACCTGGGCCAAAACGACTTGCAAAATCAGCACACTTGTATATCAAATGAATGGGACACAGTGTGATATTCAAATGGCACTGTAAAGGGTTAAAAAGCATGGCACCACCACACTTTACACATTTTTCTGAAAAGACAAATACCTTTATTAAGGTTCAGTTGAGTTTTGCCCGGACCAGTGTGGGTACCTGGGCCAGAATGAATGGTATGCATTGTGATATTTGAATGGCACAGTAAAGGGTTAAAAAGAATTGGACCCCCCAATTGTCACACTTTTCAGAAAAGACAGATGCCTTTGTTAAGTTTCAGTTGAGTTTTGCCCCACCCAATGTTAGTACCTGGGCCAAAATGACTGGCAAAGTTGAATGAATGGGATGCATTGTGATATTAGAATGTCACTGTAAAGGGTTAAAAAGCATTGGAAAAATTGTCACACTTTTCAGAAAAGACAAATACCGTTGTTAAGTTTCAGTTGAGTTTTGCTCGGCCCAGAAGAGCACAGCACTCTGGTTAATATTCTTAAAGAGGAAGGCTCACTTATATAACGCCCAGTCCATTACCATCCAGGTCTGCACACAGAGATTTGGCCTTTTAGACTCTCGCACACTGACACACAGTCACATTCCCATTTCCTTTTGTGTTTCGAGATTTCTCAAGCTTTGTGACAGGACGTGTTTTATCATTAAGTGTGTTCACAAGTTTACCACTAATTTTTAGCCTAAACCAGTGATTCCCAACCTCAGTCTTGTGGCTGTCCTGTGGCTGCAGGTTTTTGTTCCGACCAGCTTCTGTTTTTACAGTAATCCCTCACTTATCGCGGGAGATAGGTTCCAAGGCCGACCGCGATAACTGAATTTCCGCGAAGTAGGGACACCATATTTATTTAATTATTTAACGTGTATTTAGACATTTTTAAACCCTCCCTGTATTGTTTACAACCCACCCTTTACTCTATTAATAACAGGGACAACTACTAAGCAATATGAAATCGGTAGATAAGTTTACATTTACTGTATAGCGAAGTACACGTAGCTATATATGACGTGATGATGGTGATGAATATGCTACGCAGTAAAAATGATGACGATTGAAGGTGATAATCCCCTGAATGCAGTAGCAAGAGCACGTTAATGATGAATGAGTGAGATGAGACTTCCTGATTAATGCAGCACTCCGTCGCTGAGCCAATCAGCAGCACACAGGAACTTAACTGCGTGCTCTGATTGGGTAGCTTCTCAGCCATCCGCCAATATCATCTCTTGTATGACATCAACTGGGCAAGCCAACTGAGGAAGCAAATACCAGAAGTAAAAAGACGCATTGTCTGCAGAAACCCGGGAAGCAGCGAAAAATCCGCGTTATATATTTAGATATGCTTACATATAAAATCCGCGAAGTCATGAATCTGCGAAAAGTGAACCGCGAAGTAACGAGGGATTACTGTAATTGGACTCCTGGGCTAATTAAGTGAACTGTTATTGCTCAGATTCTGTGTTTAGGGAACAATATAGAAATTAGAAAACTAGGTGTGGTAAAATATATTAAAATGTACTAAGCAGTTATGCAGGAATAATGTATTTTTTTTTTCTTTTTAACAATATTTTCATCTTGATTTCCATTCTACTTTTCTATGTGTTCTAATTGTTTCAGTAATCCATTATTTACTAACTAGACATTAAGCGGGCGCTACAACAGTAATGCATTCTCTTTGAGAATTTTCTTTACGCTCATTTTCCTGTTCCTCTACAGATCTATTTGCTCTTCTAAGTCTTTGTCTTTTAGCGTTATTCTGACGCTCATTATCTTTTTCTTCTTTTTTTAGTAGTCACAGTAATATAGGCTTGTACGTCCATAATATTTTCTGTTACAGTAATACTGGCTTGTATGTGGCTGTAATATGCGTCACTGTATTGTGTGCCTTTAATTTTCTCTCGCAGTAATACTGGTTTGTATTTCCGTAATATGCGTTTAATTTTCTGTCACAACAGTGAACAATCGGCAGATTCTCCCCAGCAACTGATGTAATGTGTGGCGTGTTGTTGATAATCGTGCTTGTAGCGTCTCTCCAGCAAGTATTTTAATCTGTGCTGGCGTGCAGCTGATTATTTTATGTGTGGCGTCTCCCCAGCAATGGATTTTATGTGCGCGAAAATAAATCTACTTTTAAAAGTCGTCCTATTGTAACATCATGAAAATTCGTATATTTAGGAAAACCCCTTCAACGACTGACACTTTACACTTTACCGGGCCAAGCTTCTTAATCGCAAATCTGACATCCCCAGAGTGAACACTTGCACAACCACAAACACTAATCCCACCTCTTTGGGGAAGCTGGTCTCCGCGTCTAAGTACCCGATTGGATTTTTCGTGCCTTTTGTTTTAAGTCTTACCTCATTTCCAGAAATCCGATTGGATCGGCCGCGTGATATTTTATAGGTCCCGCCCTCTGTCTTGTGTGACACGTCAGGCGGCTTTTGAAGCATTGCACTGTGCCCCGTGCATGCGCACTTCACCAGAAGACACACACACACGGACACTGGACGCACACAGGGGTTTTATTAAAGAGGATTAGTAGGTCTGACTCTAAAGTAGTTGCAGCCTTTAATTATTCCGTGTCTGCTCTACTCGTTTTTAATTGTCATTAATAAGATACAACAAAGGGGGGAAAACTGCACAGAGGAAGGGCAAAATAGAATGAAATGAACAAAAGAGAGTTAAGCATGTAAATCTAGAGCAAAAGCAGAAATATTTGTAAATGTCTTATAAATGTAAAAATCATGCTGCTGTGCTTTTCTGAATGTAGAATAAAGGAAAAATAATCCCAGCTATTTAAATGAGATCAGTGCTATCAGGAGTTGTCACTGATTAGGAATCGGGTTGGAACAAAAACCTGCAGCCACAGTGTGCCCCCCGGACCGAGGTTGGGATGCACTGAACTAAACTTGTCTTATTAAATCCGTGACACAAGAATCCCCTCCAATGTGTCCTTTGCATTAAAGAGGCTTTTATATCCATCTTAAATATTTGCTGAATGAAGATTTCCTATGTCTGTGCCAAAATATTTACCTTCACGTTAAACTGTTAAAACTGTCAGCCTTAGCTTGAGTTGTTGAAATCATAGCTGAGGTTTTGTTTTAGAGACATTAAAGAAAAGTCTCTAAATGTTTACAGAGACTCGTCACATATAGCTGCTGTCCTCCGTTATGCACTTTTTGTTTTTTTTATTTGTAAACCTTCTGCTGACCCCCCGACACCTCAGTTATTTGCTCCCTCCATGATTGTTAAGACAGTGAGGCCAAACTTTCTTCTGTTGCTGTGTACATACTATATATACTCGCGTATAACTCAAAAAATCGATCATAACTTCAGACCCCAACTTGTACGCCTGTTCAAAAATGTGAATAATTTTTAACATCTTCTTGCCTCCTCCAATCTCGCATCAGTTTCTCAGACACATTGAATTTTGTTGCAGTGGTGCAGTTAATTTCTTTTGCCACTTCAACGACTTTTAATTTAAAACCACCTTCCTGTTTTCTTCTGATCACACGCTCCACCGCAGATAAGGGATGCTCTTATGATAAAGGTGTATGAGGGTGTGAGATACGAGCAACACAAACAGTGCAAATGTTGCTTCGGAGTAATTTGGGTATTACCGTGTGGTCACGTAGGCACAATACATAGAAATAAAGGCCGTGTGCTCCGTGGTTACTCTCTCAGGTGGGCGTTGGCATATCATAATCTCCTGGACCAATAGCGTGAGTTTTCTGCATTCGACTTATATGAACGACATTATAAAATACCGGAAATTATACATTAAAATCAAGGCCCGACTTATCCACGGGAGAACTTAAATGCGAGTATATATGGTAAATGCAATTTGGATTAATGGGTTGGATGTAATTGTATGAATAAATTCATAGTGCATTGCTCAAATGAATATTGATGATTTACCATAAATTTGCTATTAAGTGGCGGAACACTGAAATGTTCGTGATTTTTAATTTTTTTTTGTAGTGTGGTGTAGTTTTCTTACACTGAATGGCAGCGGAATACTGTCTTGAGAGAGTTATTTGAGGTTAATGCTATTACACATCAAGCCGACTCTGACTTGGCCTTAACTTTAATTACATAGAATTCCAAGCCTGAGTAATGCTTGGGGTCAACACCAAGTAAGTTAAATTTGTTAGGGACAATTTCAATTCCACTTGATGTTTATCTTCTTTGGAGATATATATATATATATCTATATATAATCTTCATTTGGATCTTGATCTTTGTTTGTCCGCGAATTAATTAGAAGAAGAAGCACTAGATGGCAGTAGAGAGACAACTAAAACATAGGCATTGCATTAAGAATGTCCTCCAGGCTTATAGTACTGAAGACTGTAGTACTCCAGTCACACCTCAAAACACAGGCATTCAAACTAAACAAATTGTTGTGCTTTAAATTAACTAATCTTTATATATAATCTTCATTTGGATCTTGATCTTTGTTTGTCCGCGAATTCCATGCATGCGTAGACCACCTTCCAGTTTAGTACGTTGTTGTTACTCACGGATGTCAACAATGTGCCGGAATAACAAAAGGGGTGGTGGACAGTGTTACACTAGTTAGCTCCTGAGGCCTGGTTAGAGAATGAGATTTCCGAAGATAAAAGGTACGTGCCTACGTAACATATGAATGAAAGAAAGTGGGTAAAATGAATGACAACGTAACAGCACATTCCGGAAATTATTATTGTTACGTCGTAGCCGGCGAGTGCTGCGCGTCTCACAGTTGTACCGTGGCTTGCTCACATGTCAGTGAAGTGATCCCTATTTATGCTTTAAAGAGCCTGGATACCTATGTGTCCCCCTTTTAAAACCATTGCTCCGTGTATATTGCCTTCCTCTTTGGATTGCCACAAAGCAACCTGTGAGATTGGAGAAAGGTTGAGAAGAGATTGTGAGAGGAAACAACAGCGTCGTGAAAATGAGACGGACTGTGAACGGAGAGAAGCAGAAATGCTCCTCCACCACCACATAATTACTATTCGGACAGTGATTCCAAGTAGGCCGTTCCTATTGAATCAATTTCCAAGGGTTTTGTTTTGTAATTTTGTTTCCCTTATAAAAAATCATAATGCTGTGCGACAAAGGGCCCAGTTCACAACTGGCAGCCGCATTTAAACAGGGAGCCCTTCACAGACAACTTTAACACGCGCAACGTAGTTGGGCGCACATGGCTAGTATATAATATATATAATTTTTTCTTTTTTTAAGTTGCTGGTTTGATTTTATTGAACCAGTCAGTCCTGTTACACTCTGCTTTGAGATCTTCACTCTAAAACGTGCCTTATGATTGCTCTGCCCGTCAATGTTGCCATTTAACATATGTTCTGCTTGACTCTCACACTCCCAAATTTTCCACAATATGCCCCATGCTGTTATTTGCTTTCCATTAAGTTGTCATAGATATTCAAGCAAAATGACATCTTTTATTGGCTAACTAAGAAGATTTCAATATGTAAGCTGTAGAGGTAACTCAGGCTCCTTCTTCAGGCAAGACGTAATACACAAACTGGAGTTCCCTGTGTTTATATAGTCAACACACAAAAAAAGGTTTGGGGCAGCCACCCGTATATTGTCCCTGGCTGCAAAAGGGAATAGAAAATAAGAATGACATGCTTAAGTTGAGTTCTAAGACTGAACTGATGAGGTTTTGGAAGATGGTGGTTTTATAAGCCGTGAACCGGAAGTGACGTCAGTCTGGGCACCTGAACTGGAAGTGCTGTTAAATCGGGCAGGTTTTCCCGTATTTGACCTGCAGAGATAAACAGAGGTAGGTTTTATGCACCCCGCCACCCCCTGGTCTGGCGGGTAATTATCTCCACTTGGTCCACTCAGCTCCTTCCTAGTCGCACATTTGTGACAATAGACACTAGGACAGGTATAGCGATTGAAAACTTTTAACACTAGTATTACAATTACATCTTGCCTGAAGAAGGGGCCTGAGTTGCCTCTAAAGCTTGCATATTGTAATCTTTTTAGTTAGCCAATAAAAGGGGTCATTTTGCTTGACATTTCACTACATTCATAATGGCTAACACAGTACAACACCCTAGTACTACACTAGTATTACCAAAGCCTAAAAAAAACCTCGTAAATCTGACCCACCTTAAATCCCTTTGCACCACTCCATCAGCGTCTTTTGTCTTGTTAATGTGCCGATCAAGACAAGCAGCAAGCAGCCTGCTATTCCATCCCCCACCGCCGCAGAATGGCCACAAAGTTCTCCCAGCTCAGGCCTCGATTATCTGGGAGTGAAGTGCAGGAGTTTTAGAGGGGAAATAATAGGTCGTTATTTGGAACACATGCATTTCATGTGTGTTCCCGTTTGTACAATAATCTGTGTAAACACATTGTTAAAACAGAAACGGTTTTCATATTTTAGTAATAAATGACAAAATATAGGCATAAACTATATAATGTGTGAAGCCTGAAGTGCAAAGATCAAAAAAACACTTTCACAAAAGGTTGAAGGAATAAACAACAGCTTCCGTGGCGTAGCAGCAAGATCTGCTGACTTGTAATCAAGAGTCTCCGGTTTGATTCTGACTGACTCCTATATATTTGCGTTTTGAGTAGTGAGCTGCTCTTATTGTTAATTTTATACAATAAACACTTGCATTTGGTTTGCATCTGTTACAGACCGTGTACATTTATAATACTTGTATGTTACCGTTCTTTTTTTTTTTTTTCCCCACTTTTAGTCTGTTAGTCACGATCACAATACATACTACCACTCCCACCCCACCACCCCCCGGGGTCTGACGCTGTTACTTTTTATCTGAAACTGAGAATAACTGTAGATGTGAGTGGGGTTTTGAGGCAATGGAACTGGAAATTCTCTGATCTGGTGGGATAAAAGCTGACACACAAACGCTGGTGAATCGGCCTTCTTCATATCTCACCGTCATTTGAACTTTATTTATTCAGTTTTTTTGAGTGTTCCTGCTCACGCTGAATTAGTATGCGCCTTATGGTCCATGATGTCAAAGCTGCACCGACAAAAAAAAAAACAGAGACATTGGTGTATATAATATTTGGAATAACTCATTTTATAACCTGTATAGTACATTTCGGAAAACATTGTGGCACGGATACAACGTTATTTATATTATTCATATTCATTCGCATAACATCTTGCGCTTGTAATCAGTGACCACGTGTTTTTTTTTTTTTTTTTTTTTTCCCCCGATCTTCCAGATACACGTTGCTGTATGGTGCTGTTTCTTTTGTACTCCAGGACATGCAGAGGAAAGAATAGTACAGAGAGGTCAGTTCCGCGCTATATGCTATCATCAGATTCAAATGTTAACAGTTCACACACACGTAAGGACCGTCCTTCCCATGTTTATGACATGTGTACCTGTTGCAATGTACACTCTTCTGGGTGAACTATAAAAGGGGCCAGCAGCCACCACTCCACGAGCCAGAGTCGGGAGGAGGAGGACAACAATGCTTGCTGGGAGGAGTGGTGGTGGAGACCAGTGTGTTTTGTGTAGTGCCCCACAGGTGAAGAAAAATAAGTTTATTGGCTTTTATACATGTCTCCGGTGTCACTCTGTGTCGACTCGGCACCTATATAGCGCCTTTGTTACATTGCATATTGTAATCTTTTTAGTTAGCCAATAAAAGGTGTCGTTTTGCTTGGCTTCTCACGACATCCATAATGGCTAACACGGTACAACACCCTAGTACAACATAGATATTCAATAAACACATCATACGTTAAACGAATACAAGGAGCAAACCTAGTGGCCGGCCTTTCACCCTTTTACATTTAAACACAATTATGTGCGAGCCAAAGCAGTGAAGACTATTGGCCCATAACTGTGTGAGGTGGCCCTCCTCAAGACTGATGGACCTTCACTCCACACTTCTGAGTTTGTTCCACACCTGATAATGTGGTATGAAGAGTGAAGATGAGTTGCTGTCAGTCTGTTATAACGCAATTTCTCTAAACTGTCTGACTTGACCTAAACCTTAGCTAATTTTCTTCTTCTTTCGACTGTTCCCAATTACGGGTCACAGCAGATCATCCATCTCCGTCTCCATCTCTCTCTCTGTCCTTTACGTCATTTTCTGCCACACCGACTGCCTTTGTGTCCTTCATCACCTAAACCTCTTCCCCTCTTGCCTGCTGGTTCCATCCTCCACATTCTTTTCCTGATGTACCCCACATCTCTCCTCTACATGTGCTCAAACTCATCTCTCTCACTTTGTCACTCTTGGACCTAAACCTAAGCTAATAGGGTACTAAAAAAATTAAACTGAAATGTTTTTAGAGCTGACTGGTATGATTTTAATGAAACAAAATCCGGTTCTTTCAACAGCAGAGAAGAAGCAGCTGCCATTTGTCGTAACGCCAAGATGGATGTCACAGAGGAGAAGTTTGAGGCTAATATGAATAGCATGGAGATAATGACTGTGAGAATAAAAGAAGAGGACTGTGAATGGGAGTCTGTCAACCTCGAGCAAGAGAGTCTCGGCATTAAGGGTGAGGATTATGAACTGGTGACTGTGGGTATTAAAGAAGATGCTGAGGAGATGGCCGACAACTTCAACATGCGGTCTGAAGCATTGCAGTCCGACACAAAGAGGAATGATGGAATGTCATCAGTTAGAAGTCTGGAAAATCGACCGTCATCATCCGGTAAGTGTAACATAAAAGTCTATTTAAGTTAACGGTAGGTTGTATCGACCTGAAAAGACAGTCCTGTACTTTTTATGTGAGGTTGTGGAACGCCAGGATTCAACATTGACATGATTTATGCTGCTGCCGCCGCCTATTAGACAGTCCAGTATGCAATTATGACTTTGACAAATGTCCAGGAGAGCTAAGGTAGGGGATCATCAGAACGGCATGTTTGTTTCTTAATCCTGACTGTAGAGCCATGAGTTTTATTTTCTTCACATGCCGACTGGAGTTTTTGTTTTTTTTGTTTTTTTTCTCCCTCATTTTCAACTGGCCACATCTCTCTTACCAGTATAATAATGGACTTTGCCAGGATCGGTTTATGCCAACCATGGGGTAAAACACCATTTACTTTAGTGTTAAACATAGAGCTAAAAATTTTTGACAAATGTTTGTTCATTTGTATATAAATTGTTTTATGAGTACTGCTAATACATTACACAGCAGTCGTAAATGTGTGTCAGCATTGGGAGCCTGTACTCCATGAAGAGCATTACGTAAAAATAACCAGAGCCCTTTGATTTGTTTAAATTCAAGACTACGTGATGGTGGTCTTTTTTTGATTACCATATTTTTCCCACATACAGTAATACCTCATCATACATCGATTTGTGTCACATCGAATTTGACCTTACGACGGTTTTTAGTTAAAAATATATGGACAAAATACAAATCGTCTTAAGCCGGTTTACACCACCTTACATAGGTCAGTCGTGTGATAAGTGGTCCGTGGCGTTGTGCTGAGTTTAAATAAATAATCTCGTCCCGCAGAAGTGCAGGCTGTAATTGAGCGTGAGTGCATATCGCTCAAAGTACGGCTGGGGGTGCCTGCCTGATCGCAAAGACCCGTGCGAGTGAGCGCCTCAGGCAGGTGCCTCATTAATGCCTCGGAGGGCCGTGGAGCGTTTGTAACTGTGCCCCCTGACAATCATTAGAATAAGAGGAGTCTTGGGGGAGACATGAGAAAGACAGAAGTAGAACCGTGTGAACCGCATCAGGAGGAGAAGTGGAATGTGAAAGGCAGCCCCGCCACAGAGTGAAGGATCGTCGCTTTGGGGGCAGATTGTCTCCACTGATTTATAGTTGCTCCGTATTGGGAGCGATCATGATGGAGTCCTACCGCAGAGATCCGAGATATGCAAGGGGAGATAGAAAGAAGACGAGAGGACAAACGACCCCAAATGGGGTGGCCGATGCCTCTTGTGGCAGTCAAGACGGGTGTCAGGTGGGTGAGGACATCTTCATTAGAACACTCTAGACGAGAACAGGCCATTCAGCCCAACAAAGCTCGACAATCCTATCCACTTATTTTTTCCTAAAAACCATCAAGTCGAGTTTTGAAAGTCCCTAAAGTCTTACTGTCCACTACACTACTTGGTCGCTTATTCCAAGTATCTCAGTGGTGGGTTGTCAGGGCCTGCAAGGCCTTCTCTGCTGGCCTAAAAAAATATCTGAATCACAAACTGATGTTAATTATATTCTGTCCATGAATACTTATTAAATAATTCCAAATAGTCTGTCCGCTTCCTTTCATAGCTTTTCTGATGGTTGTGCTGCTTCCAGACATGTATTTTCGTATTAAAGCATTTAACCAATCACATTTCAGCCATCATTTGTTGCCAGGCAGGGTCAAAGTGAAAGAAGTCTGCCCGGAGGCCTTCACAATCTGTTCTGCAGGCCCTCGAACACAAAATAAATGTCGATTAAACTGTTGCTTCAACCAATCAGATTTTGAGTTGGTGTCACTAGGGCCCTCTAGCAGTCGTACGGCAACGTCACCGTATTCAGACCCATTGATTGGATGGGATGGTGTAATAGCTATTTTGTCACCCCACAGTGGCTGAAGGAGGAGAAGAAATAGATTTGGTGGCAGATTTACTTTCAAGGCCATTTTCAAGACGGACTTTTCATGAAAAGCTGGACATTGTTAAGAAAGGTCGGACAACTCCGAAGCTAGCTAGCCTGTCGCAACCAGGAGGAGGATTTGTCCGCCACTTTCAGGTTGCCAACTACGAGCGGTACCCCTGGCTCACAGGGTCCGAGGAACACTGCAAATTGTATTGCTGGGAGTGCTTGTTATTTGCCACTGGTCGACATGGTGTTTGGAGCCACACTGGGTTTGTAAATTTGACTTGCCTATCCAAGGCAGCAACGAGACATCAAAGCACTGCCGGACACTTACAAGCAATGGTGCTTTCCAAAACTTTTGGGGAAACCAGAGTGGATCTACAGCTGAACGAGCAAGTGTGCAGGGAAACGGAGCTCCACAACGAAAAGGTGAAGAAAAACAGAGAAATCTTAAAAAGACTGATAGACTGTGTCATTTTTTTGGGCAAACAGGAACTTTCATTTCGGGGACACGATGAAAGCTCGGGATCCAATAACAGAGGGAACTATGTGGAGCTTCTTTCTCTCATTGCTGAGAGCAACACGGATTTACATTACCACCTGTCCACCAATAAAGTGTTTAGTGGGACGTTGGGTAAAATACAAAATGACCTGATCACTGCTATTGCTGAAGTGATGGGAGAAGAGATAAGAAGTGACGTTAAAAAAGCACCGTTCGTCTCTATTATGGTGGATGAGATGACAGACGTGAGTAACGCAGCGCAACTAGCACTGGTTGTGCGTTACGTAACGGGCACAGGTGTCAAGGAGCGATTTGTCAGATTTGAAGATGTTACCAGTGGGAAGCGAGCCGATGACATTGCAGGTCTTATCATCAGATTTTTGTTGGAAAATGAATGTCTGGGTAAAGTTGTGGCACAGTGTTTTGACGGCGCAGTGGTCATGTGTTCTGGATTAAATGAGGTGCAGGCTAAAGTTAAAGAGAGAGCACCTTTGGCTTTATTCATACACTGCTATGCACACCAGTTCGATTTAGTACTGACTCGAGGAGCCTCAAAGCTTAAAGAATGCAAGATCTTTTTTGGCCACCTCAATGGCCTTGCTGCATTTTTTTCTAGATCGCCTCGGCGCACGCAACTACTGGACGAAATCTGCCAGCGGCGTCTCCCTTGTGTGGCACCAACACGGTGGCAGTACACATCCAGAGTGGTCAATACGGTCTTTGAGAAGAGAGATGCTCTAAAGGAACTGTTTCATCACATTCTGGAGCATCATGACGAGTATGATGAGGACACAGTACACTGTGCTGATGGATTTAAAGCACGTCTGGATGATTTTGAGTTTTGTTTTTTGCTTCACACATTCAATGGCATTTTTGAGTATTCAGGCGTGCTGTCTTCAATACTACAGGACATAAAACTGGATGTGCAGTTTTGTCTGGCTAGGGTAAAGGAGTTCTGTGACACCGTTGAGCGAGAGAGAAGACGATATGTGGAACTCTACGAGGCCACTGAACACACCACAGGCGCTCCGAGCGCACGAAGAGGTCAAGCGCAAGATCCTCACACGCACTACCGCCAACTCCATGGCAGGATTCTGGACAATATTATTTGCCAGACACAGACCAGATTTCAAGACCATGAAAAACTGATGTTTGTCACGCTCCTCGACCCCGAGATGTTTCGGGAATACAAGAAAAATTTCCCGCATGCAGCCTTCTCCAGTTTAACACAGAGCCATGGAGCACTTTTTGATCTGTCTCGGCTAAAAACAGAACTGACTGTAATGTATGCCATGGATGATTTTGCAGGAAAATCTCCCACTGATGTCCTTGACTTCCTTCATCAGAAAAATTTGAATGAGAGCTTGGGGCAGCTGTACACATTGGTATGTTTGGCGGTGACCATTCCCGTGTCCACTGCTTCTGTCGAGCGGACATTTTCAGCCCTAAAGCGAATTAAAACTTATGTCAGAAATACGACGGGGCAGGTTCGACTTTCAGCATTAGCTTCGATGGCGATAGAAAGGGACTTTGTGATGGAACTGAAGCGCACAGATAATCTGTATGACAGAGTAATTGAACTGTTTTTGAGGAAAGAGAGGAGGATGGATTTTGTTTACAAATAATCCGAATTTTTGGTGAGTAAAATGTTGTGATTTTCCTAAATAATATTGCAAGTTTATGAGTTATTATTGATGTTTTTTATGTGTGTCGCGGCTGTAGCTGCAGTAGAAAGGAACTTGTTCACCCCTGGTTTGTCTATTCAATAAAGGCATTTATTGTGGCTACAGGAGTTATCTATCTGCAATGCAACGGCTCTTTATACTGTATTTCTGCATATTAAGATGGTTTTTATAACCATAAATTAGTTTATCAGGGGCGGCTTGATTCAGGCGGAGCACTACCAAAGGCCTAGGTGTGAAATGCACGGTCCACCACTGAAGTATCAATCATTCTCTGTGTAAAGAAAAACTTCCTAATGTTTGTATGAAATTTACCATTAACCCTTCAATGTAACCTCCTCCTCCTTCAACTTCCACGTCATCCCCAGTGTAAGTGCCATTTGCTAGTTATTGAAGTTATATTAAATGTCTATAAATTAGTGCATAGTCCATGAGAGGTTCTAATAACCCCCACAAGTTGAATTGAATTGTATATTCTTACTATTTCTAGCCTCTCTGATCACAGATTAGCCTCAGTTAGTGACCTGCCATGCCGTGTGTAAGGCATGGCGGGCACATGGTTTTAAACCGGGCCTTGACGTGCCCAATAGGATGACATGCAATGTGTTCTGTGCAGCGCCATACAGTGGGGCTAAAAAGTATTTAGTCAGCCACCAATTGTGCAAGTTCTCCCACTTAAAAAGATGAGAGAGGCCTGTAATTTTCATCATAGGTATACCTCAACTATGAGAGACAAAATGAGAAAAAAAAATCCAGAAAATCACATTGTCAGATTTTTAAAGAATTTATTTGCAAATTATGGTGAAAAAAAAAGTATTTGGTCAATAACAAAAGTTCACCTCAATACTTTGTTATATACACTTTGTTGGCAATGACAGAGGTCAAACGTTTTCTGTAAGACTTCACAAAGATTTTCACACACTGTTGCTGGTATTTTGGCCCATTCCTCCATGCAGATCTCCTGTAGAGCAGTGATGTTTTGGGGCTGTCGCTGGGCAACACGGACTTTCAACTCCCTCCAAAGATTTTCTATGGGGTTGAGATCTGGTGACTGGCTAGGCCACTCCAGGACCTTGAAATGCTTCTTACGAAGCCACTCCTTCGTTACCTGGACGGTGTGTTTGGGATCATTGTCATGCTGAAAGACCCAGCCACGTTTCATCTTCAGTGCCCTTCCTGATGGAAGGAGGTTTTCACTCAAAATCTGACGATACATGGCCCCATTCATTCTTTCCTTTACACGGATCAGTCGTCCTGGTCCCTTTGCAGAAAAACAGCCCCAAAGCATGATGTTTCCACCCCCATGCTTTACAGTAGGTATGGTGTTCTTTTTCCTCCAAACACGACGAGTAGAGTTTTTACCAAACAGTTCTATTTTGGTTTCATCTGACCATATGACATTCTCCCAATCCTCTTCTGGATCATCCAAATGCTCTCTAGCAAACTTCAGACGGGCCTGCACTTGTACTGGCTTAAGCACGTCTGGCACTGCAGGATTTGAGTCCCTGGCGGCGTAGTGTGATACTGATGGTAGCCTTTGTTATTTTGGTCCCAGCTCTCTGCAGGTCATTCACTAGGTCCCCCCGTGAGGTTCTGGGATTTTTGCTCACCGTTCTTGTGATCATTTTGACCCCACGGGGTGAGATCTTGCATGGAGCCCCAGATCGAGGGAGATTATCAGTGGTCTTGTATGTCTTCCATTTTCTAATAATTGCTCCCACAGTTGATTTCTTCACACCAAGCTGCTTACCTATTGCAGATTGTCTTCCCATCCTGGTGCAGGTCTACAATTTTGTTTCTGGTGTCCTTTGACAGCTCTTTGGTCTTGGCCATAGTGGAGTTTGGAGTGTGACTGTTTGAGGTTGTGGACAGGTGTCTTTTATATTGATAACGAGTTCAAACAGGTGCCATTAATACAGGTAACGAGTGGAGGACAGAGGAGCCTCTTACAGAAGAAGTTACCGGTCTGTGAGAGCCAGAAATCTTGCTTGTTTGTAGGTGATCAAATACTTATTTTCCACCGTAATTTGCAAATAAATTCTTTAAAAATCAGACAATGTGATTTTCTGGATTTTTTTTCTTATTTTGTCTCTCATAGTTGAGGTATACCTATGATGAAAATTACAGGCCTCTCTCATCTTTTTAAGTGGGAGAACTTGCACAATTGGTGGCTGACTAAATACTTTTTTGCCCCACTGAACATGTTGAGTGTACTGATGGCGAAGTAAAGCATAGAAACAACTCGGGTTTGACAAGAAAGGTTACGTTTAGAGAAGAGAGATGTTTTTCCAATTTTTTTACTTCTTTTTCTACATGTTGTAAAAAATGCCCGGACACAGACAGACACTGAGACAGCCAGCTGTCCAAAACACACACATTTATTTATACAGCACAACACAGCCACAATAAACTCGCATGGCTCAGTCCTTTTGCTATTCTTTTCTTCACTTGCCTCCACTTGTCTCTCGCAAGCTCCATCCTCTTCCACCCGACTTCGGCTCCCTGAATGGAGTGAGGTGGCCCCTTTCATAGCTCCAGGTGCTTCTCAATTAACCTCCGGCAGCACTTCCGGGTGTGGCGGAAGTGCTGCAGATCTTCTTTCCCGACCTGTCCAGGTGCCCCCCTGGTGGTGGCCACGGACCACAACAGGTTGGAGCTTCTCAGCCCCAAGCACATGGACCCGATGCAACCCAGGGGGTTGCCCTGTCATATCCTGGGGTATAAATCGCCCTTCTCCTGGTCCCCTGCTCCTCCAGGTCTCCCAGTAGGGCACAATCTCCTCGGCCATCCATCACAGTGTGTAACAACCTTTTTTCTTTATTCTTGTGTGGACTGTTTGCTTTGAATTTTCACTAAATCTTTTAAAACAAACTTTTTGGACTGAGAGATTTCTTTCAGCCCGTGCTTAATCCTGCCTTACGCACCAGCAGCTACACCCAGCGAGCAATGTTGACATTGCTCATGTAAAAATTTTTTTTGGTACAAAAATGTTTGTTTTTCCTTTAAATGTATAAACTTCATTAATGCTAAATTCAGAGAAATGCTCATTAGGTGTTTATAGGCGGGGGGTCTAAATCATTATTAAGTGTTTTATGTGTTAAGTCGTTTTTTGACTTAAGTGGTGCCTTTTGGAGCCAATCCCTGGCGTAGAGTGAGGTTACTGCTGTGTAGCCCACATCCAGATATCTCCTGTTCAAAAAAAAAAAAAATACACACTGTATAACAAGCACGTTTTCTTTTACGTTAAAAATAAAATAACCAGAACGAATTAAACGATAGCCTCAATGGGTTTCACTTGTAGCCGCTGTGTTGCTCACCATAGAAGTTCTTCTTTGAACAACAGCATTGCCTCTTGCAAACCATCCATCCATTATCCAATCCGCTATATCCTAACTGCAGGGTCACGGGGGTCTGCTGGAGCCAATCTCATTCAACACAGGGCACAAGGCAGGAAACAAACCCCGGGCAGGGCGCCAGCCCACCGCAGGGCGCACACACCCACACATCAAGCTCACACTAGGGACAATTTAGGACCGCCAATGCACCTAACCTGCATGTCTTTGGACTGTAGGAGGAAACCCACGCAGACACAGGGAGAACATGCAAACTCCACGCAGGGAGGACCCGGGAAGTGAACCAAGGTCTCCTTACTGTGAGCCAACAGCGCTGCCCTCTGCGCCACCATGCCGCCCCTATTGCAAACCACACTTCATAATAAAATAAAGGATATTCTCCATCTTATTGATGCTTTGGTGCAGCTGATGTGTTTTGTTCTGTTATTTTTACAACCCAGTGATACTCACCACGAATCATCAAATTTCACATTACTAACCACAGGCTGAAACAGCTTCTATCTTGTGGGTGTGCAACACAATTCTCTTTGTCTACTCCACACACACACACTCTTTGACTGTTCAGATGTTATTACGTGCACCTGTAAACAGTTAGACTTAAGTCCAGTTGGGATATGGTTACACACACAGGCATCAAATGTTGAATTCTGGTGTGATGGAAACCGGGCTGTCAGTGAGCCCTAAAACCCCTGAACACCCGCACACAGGGAGTCCCAGGTTCAGATAATGGCAGGTTTGATTAAGTTCACCCCCACAAATTAATGAATGCACACAATCTTAAGGTTTTGATCTCCTTGATAGCTCTCTTCTTCTTGCCACTGTGCTGCCCTCCTCCAGTTGAGTGTTGTCCTCTGTCCTCCCAGCTTCGACTCACCTGGATAAGAGACTGCGGTCCTTTTTATTACGGACCCAGGAGGACGATTGCCCGGGTCACATGGAAGTCCCATACAGTAATCCTCCTCCATCACGGGGGTTGCGTTCCAGAGCCACCCGCGAAATAAGAAAATCCGCGAAGTAGAAACCATATCATTATATGGTTATTTTTATATTGTCATGCTTGGGTCACAGATTTGCGCAGAAACACAGGAGGTTGTAGAGAGACAGGAACGTTATTCAAACACTGCAAACAAACATTTGTCTCTTTTTCAAAAGTTTAAACTGTGCTCCATGACAAGACAGAGATGACAGTTCCGTCTCACAATTAAAAGAATGCAAACATATCTTCCTCTTCAAAGGAGTGCGCGTCAGGAGCAGTGACTGTCAGAGAGATAGAGAAAAGCAAACAAATCAATAGGGCCGTTTGGCTTTTAAGTATGCGAAGCACCGCGGCACAAAGCTGTTGAAGGCGGCAGCTCACACCCCCTCCATAAAGAGAGAGAGAGAGAGAGAGTTTGTTTTTCAATCAAAAATCAATACGTGCCCTTCGAGCTTTTAAGTATGCGAAGTACTGTGCAGCATGTCGCTTCAGGAAGCAGCTGCACAAAAGATAGCAACGTGAAGATAATCTTTCAGCATTTTTAGACGAGCGTCCGTATCGTCTAGGTGTGCGAACAGCCCCCCTGCTCAATCCCCCTACATCAGGATCAGAGAAAGTCAGCGCAAGAGAAAGAGAAAAGTAAGCTGGGTAGCTTCTCAGCCATCTGCCAATAGCATCCCTTGTATGAAATCAACTGGGCAAACCAACTGAGGAAGCATGTACCAGAAATTAAAAGACCCATTGTCCGCAGAAATCTGCGAACCAGCAAAAAATCCGCGATATATATTTAAATATGCTTACATATAAAATCCGCGATGGAGTGAAGCCGCGAAAGGCGAAGCGCGATATAGCGAGGGATTACTGTAAATTGGGGAGTGCAACTCCCTACAGTGTCCCTCCCCCAAACCCCCCCCCCCCCCTTGCGGCACCCATGGTCCCCTGCAGGGCTGAATTGCCAGACTACATCTCCCAGTATTCCCTGCTGGTTCCCAAATGGGCACCTTCATGGAGGCCCACTGCCATCTAGCGGAAGTAAAAAAAAAAAAATAATAAATAATCCCAGCGACATCTTCCTTCTTCAGTGGGCTGTCCGTCCATCCCAGCTGGTCCTTCCTACTAGGTCTGATCCAGTTCTCCACCCGGCCGGGATGCCTGAATGCCTAGTGGAGCCTTCCGTTCAGGTAATAATACTTTTCTTTGCTTTTATATAACGCTTTTGTCACTTTTCAAAGCGATCAGCAATTGCAGGTTAAGGGCTTTGCTTAAGGGCCACACAAAAGAGTCCCTTTTTGGCATTTACGGGATTTGAACCAGCAACCACCCGAGTAAGGAATCATCCCCTCTTCTGGCCAGGATGTCCGTCCTGCCCGTGTGGCCTCTACTCTTAGTTAAGTCGTCATTCAGTCACCTGTTCCCAAAAGAAGACACTGTTGTTTTCAAACTGCACTAAGCACTTGCCTTTCTGTGCCGTGTTTCTGATTCGATAAGAGTGGCATTTCTAAGCGGGGTGTCCCTATTCCATCCTGCTGCATTTAACAGAATGTAAGCACATTGAAAGGACAGGCAGACTCTCTCCTTTCCCTCTCTAATGGGGGAAAAAAAATGGAATATCAAGTTTAGAAGCTCACAGGAGGAGTGGCAAAGGATCCTGATTGGCTGCCTGCTGTGTTCTAACCTAAAGAGAATGGACCAATGGGGATGTATTTATTATGTCATCATTACAAAGCAGAGAATCAGCAACTGGTTTGCACTTTTTTCCCCACAATTTATGAATGCTTTTATATAGACTTCCCAGAAAACAGCTGATTTAAAGGGCATCATTCAACACTTAAACCCACATAACCTCCATTTGCCAAGGGCTCTATAGCTGAATTTCACTGTTTTGGTAATTCAGGTTATTTTTGGTAATATATCTAACAGAATGTAAGCACAACTGATTGGTTTTTTTTTCCCTCACACTAACATCTGCATTGTATTAGCGTTGGTGTGCTTTGACTGAATAATCATTTGACAAAAATGATTAAACCAGAAATAATGTACATACATAAATGCACAAATTAAAGAGGAATTCAAATGGAGCATGTTTCAATTTGATTAACCTTAATAAATGAGAGCACATGGTCTTTGCTGTTATAATGGAGAGTACATTCACTCGCCGGCCACTTTATTAGGTACCCCAGGTTGGACCCCCTTTTGCCTTCAGAACTGCTGTAATTCTTCTTGGTGTCGATTCAGCAAGGTGCTTGACACATTCTCAGGGTCTTTGGTCCCTATTGAGATGACAGCATCATGCAGTTTCTCCCATTTATCAGCTGCACATCCATGATGTGAACTTCTTGTTCCAGCACATCCCAAAGGTGCTTTATTGGATTGAGATCTGGTGAATGTGGAGGCCATTTGAGTCCAGTGAACTCATTGTCATGTTCAAGAAAGTAGTTTGAGATGAACTGAGCTTTGTGACATGGCGTTTTATCCTGCTGGAAGGAGCCATTAGAAGAAGGCAGTCATAAAGGGATGGACATGGTCATCAACAATACTCAGTTAGGCTTTGGCATTTAAACAATGCTGATTTGGCATTAAGGGGCTCAAAGTGTGTCCAGAAAATATCCCCCCACACCAATCCACCACCACCACCAGTCACCTGAACTGTTGATACAAGGCAGGATGGATCCCTGCTTTCATGTTGTTGATACCAAATTCTGACCCTACCCATCCGAATGTTGCATTAGAAATCTAGACTTGTCAGACCAGGCCACATTTTTCTAATCTTCTATTGTCCAATTTTGGTGAGCCCATGTGAACTGTAGCCTCAGTTACCTGTTCACAGCTGACAGGAGTGACACCCGGTGTGGTCTCCTGCTGCTGTAGCCCACCTGCTTCAAGGCTCGGCGTGTTGTGTGTTCAGAGATGCTCTTCTGCACACCTCGGTTGTAATGAGTCCTTATTTGAGTTGCTGTGGCCATTCTCCTCTGACATCAACAAGGCACTTTTGCCCAGATAACTGCCTCTCACTAATATTTTTCCCTTTTTCAGACCATTCTCTGTAAATCCTATAGATGGCTGTGTGTGAAAAACCCAGTAGATCAGCAGTTTCTGAAATACTCAGACCTGCCTGTCTTGCACCAGCAGCCATGCCACGTTCAAAGTCACTCCAGTCACCTGTCTTCCTCATTCCAATGCTCAGTTTGAACTTCAGCTGATCGTCCTGACAATGTCCAGAATGCATGGAGTTACTGTCATGTGATTGGCTGATTTAGATGTTTGTGTTAACAAGCAGTTGAACAGGCGTACCTAATAAAGTGACCGGTGAGTGTATGAGGCTGGTATTTCACAAAGCTGACCAGTCCTGGTTTCACACATAACTGTGGTGATCCTGCGTTTCTCATTCTTTAATACTTGTCCCACACCCTTGAAGTTCCTATAAGCCTGTACATTAATATGTCACCCTATTTATTCTTCTGCTTTGTTGAGTAAATAAGCCTTTTTGATTTACATTTTGAAAATTTCAGGACATCATTTAGATTATTAAAGGTGCATTTTATATTTGTGGGATGGTGCTCTGTTTTCAAACTAAACGCTCCTCAGAATCAAGATACCTGGTGATTAATACATTTCCCTCCTTAATTGAATAAAATGAACAACATGGAACTTTGAAACATTTTGGACTAGGATGGTAAATTGCGTATGCAGTTTTGGGAACCAGCGTAGTCTGCACCCCCACCCCCCCAATGGTGCGACCACCTTGCAATAACCCTGATAGGGCTACACTTCCAGACTCCAGTTCCCATGAACCCCTGGGGGTGTCCAGTAGTGTCAGTTTAGTCTCTCACATGTGATCTGTTTACCATTTCACCTTTTTAGCAGCAATGTCTGTGTTTATACGGTGATTAGTTGTAATAGAGAAGACAGTTATCAAGATTAGTGTCTTCTCTCGTGCATTTTTAGATTTTTTTTTTGATGTTTTGAAAATCTTGTTCATAATTTCAACAAGCATGTATTTAGTATTTTGACTTAATGTCAACAGTAGAACTAAAGACAATCTTTTCTTTTTCCTTTTCAACTTCATACAGGAGACAAACCTCACTGCTGTTCTGAATGTGGCAAACGTTTCTCAAAACTCTCCAATCTTCACACCCACACAAGAATTCACACCGGAGAGAAACCATACTGCTGTTCTGAGTGTGGGAAACAATTCACACGATTAGCCAGTCTTCAGATCCATTCAAGAATTCACACCGGAGAGAAGGTATATTGCTGCTCAGAATGTGGCAAATGGTTTCAACATGAGTGCAGTCTAAGGAGGCACAAAATAATTCACACAGGAGAAAAGCCATACAGTTGTTCTGAATGTGGCAAACGATTCTGGCACAGAAATACTCTTCATGGACACACTAAAATTCACACTGGAGAGAAACCGTATAGCTGTTCTGAATGTGGCAAGCGATTCTTACGGATCAACAGTCTTCAGACCCACACAAGAATTCACACTGGAGAGAAGCCGTATTGCTGTTCCGAATGTGGGAAACGATTCACACGAATCACCGGTCTTCAGACCCACACAAGGATTCACACCGGAGAGAAGCCATACTGTTGTTCAGAATGCGGCAAGCAGTTTTCTGAAAGGAGCACTTTTCAGAAGCACAAAAAAATTCACACAGGAGAGAAACCATACTTTTGTTCTGAATGTGGAAAACAGTTTTCACACAAGTCCAGTCTGAGAAGGCACAAAAGAATTCATACAGGAGAAAAGCCTTACTGCTGTTCAGAATGTGGCAAACGGTTTTCACACAAGTGTTATCTTCAGACTCACGAAAGAACTCACATGAGAGAGAAGCCATATTGCTGTTCTGAATGTGGAAAACGATATTCAGTGAAGAAGAGTCTTTTGGCACACATCAGTACTCATTCCGTTGATAATGAGCACACCAAGTAAATTTGGAGAAGTTAACCCAGAGAGAGGCCATTCCGAGTGTGGAATTGACTCTCACAAAAGAGCCATCTTCGAGAGCCACAGAGGAATTCACAGTGTAGCCCCAACAACAACGAACAGAGAACAGCACACAAGCGTACTGTGATCAAGAAAAGGAGAGGACTCGACACGGTCTAGTGATTAGTTGAAGAGTTCGAGGAGTTTGTTTACTGTTACTTTTATGCACCAAATCAAGAATTTCCACTTAAAGGATACACCAGGACGGCAAGCAGGAAACTATCATCCAGACCAGGAGTCTTTACATCCAAATTAAGTAAGATAACTGACGCAGCCTTAAGAGCTCTGTTTGAAATAATTGACAGAAAGAAAGCAAATGAGACAAAAGAAATTAGAGAGAACAGCAAAAAATAATACAGAGGAGGAAAAAAGCATAGTTTCTATCAACAGTAATGTATCATATGTCGTTTGTAACAACTGAACCATCCAAAAGCAACCTCCGAATTGCTGTGAGCTGAGAGATCCTCAACCCCAACACACACAACCACTGGTTCCAGAGGGCAGTTCTGATATGGGCGCCTACCATCTATTCAGTGTGGTATGACGGCATGTCAACATACGTTAGAATTTACAAACATCTACACTAACGTAACATCATTTACCTTGGAACCGAATGGGAAATAGAAGGGGGTCATATGGATCAGAAGACCAGCTATTGTTGAAAGAGGTTATCATGGGGCTGCAAACAAAAGCAGAAATCATAATGTGGCTTGGATTCATTCTGATCCTCAAATGCTTGGAAGTGTATAACATGTATCTGTTCTGATCAAGTTCACCACTACTGTGAGACACTCTCAAACAGCTTTACTTTGACAAAGGCACTTGGAATTATCATCTGTCAAGAGTTACAAGTCTTCTTGAAATGTGCATTTTAACTCCACTCTTGTTGTGTATGGGATTAAACCCACTTGGCATACCCCCCTCAGAAACCTCTGTCATGGCGTCAACATCCACCCTTCATATCAACTGAACTCTCAAATATTCAGTCACCTGTTATTAGAGAATGACCTAAGACTCTGCAGCTCCAGCAACCAGCTCCCAGGAGAGCAGCTCTGCTTGGTGAAAGAATTAGTGAATGGCACCCAAATGACATTTAGGTTTAAAGTGTGCAGAAGTAACTTTCATTAATTAAAAAATTATAATAATAACCTCCACAGAACAAAATCAAACCATCAGAGAATTGGACCCTGAACAAACTTTTAAATACTTGGAGACTAATGCAGGTGTAGATCTACACTAGAAGACAAAATGTGTGGCTTTTGGCAGAGAATGCAGCTGTTGAACAAAAGAACAGCCGGTAACCTACTAGCAATCCCCGTCTTGACTCTTCTGTTTTGTGACAAATTTGGAATTCCAAAGCTGTCTCCATTAACTGGACACTAAACTAGGAAAATCGACTTATGATTCAGCGAGTTCCACAAGAGCTGTCTGGCTGTGTAGCCCAGTATCATACTGGTATTGGCTAGCAAATGTGCGGTAACGTACAGCTCTTCATAGCAATCCTCTCCTCTACTGATTTTGCCTTTTAATTCCTACTCACAAAGCTGGCAGCATAGGATGTGGTTTTCATGATAAGAGACCCGCTTGCTGGAGTCGACTTTAAAGTTTATGGAATATGCCGCTAGCGGCACAGTGGCGCAGTGGTAGCGCTGCTGCTGCCTCACAGTTAGGAGAACCGGGTTCACTTCCCGGGTCCTCCCTGCGTGGAGTTTGCATGTTCTCCCCGTGTCTGCGTGGGTTTCTTCCTACAGTCCAAAGACATGCAGGTTAGGTGGACTGGCGATTCTAAATTGGCCCTAGTGTGTGCTTGGTGTGTGGGTGTGTGTGCCCTGCGGTGAGCTGGCGCCCTGCCCGGGGTTTGTTTCCTGCCTTGCGTCCTGTGTTGGCTGGGATTGGCTCCTGCAGACCCCTGTGACCCTGTAGTTATGATATAGCGGGTTGGATAATGGATGGATGGATGGAATATGCAGCCACCACAGGTGGTCTGATTAACATTCAGAAAGAGAGGATGTGCATTGTAATTGTTTAGTTTTTTTTATTATTGATTATTTAATATTAGGTGTATAAAGTATGGGCGGCACGGTGGCGCCGTGGTAGCGCTGCTGCCTCGCAGTTAGGAGACCTGGGTTCGCTTCCCGGGTCCTCCCTGCGTGGAGTTTGCATGTTCTCCCCGTGTCTGCGTGGGTTTCCTCCGGGCGCTCCGGTTTCCTCCCACAGTCCAAAGACATGCAGGTTAGGTGGATTGGCGATTCTAAATTGTCCTTAGTGTGTGCTTGGTGTGTGGTTGTGTTTGTGTGTGTCCTGCGGTGGGTTGGCACCCTGCCCGTGATTGGTTCCTGCCTTGTGCCCTGTATTGGCTGGGATTGGCTCCAGCAGACCCCCGTGACCCTGTGTTCGGATTCAGTGGGTTGGAAAATGGATGGATGGATGTATAAAGTATGACGAGATGAACTGTGATGGTGTGCGTGGTTTCCTTTGACAAAACAGAAAAGCAAGCAAATGTTTAACAGTAATTAAAATAATAAAGAACCTCCATCATATATACGATATGACAGTAATATACAGTAAACTGCCATCTTCCTCTTCAGTTTGCCCACTTCTGTGTGGGGTTGAAGTGCTTGATGACCCTTCCCCAAGCAGCTCAGTCCTGCAACTCCTCACCAGTCAAGACCTTTTCCTTCAGGTCTTCATTGAATTTATCGATCCACTTCTGCTTTGGTCTCCCTCACTTTCTTTTGTCCTGGCCTTCCATTCCCATCACTCTTTTGCCCACATATTCCTTGTTGGGCCTCATCTCATCATCCATAATAGTCACACCTACATTCTTGTTCTTTCTTAGCTATCTCTTCCACTTTTATTGTACCTCTGATTTTCTCATTTCATGTTCTGTTCTCTTTTTAGATTTCTGAAGGTGTGCTGTGGTATTTGGCACAGAGTCATTAACAGCAGATCCTGTAAGTTACAAAGTTGGGCCTCCATGGGACAGACTTGTTTTTGCAGCCCATCCCAGAGATGCTCAATTAAATTGAGATCTGGAGAATTTGGAGGCCAAGTCTACACCTTAAACTCTTTGTCCCGGTCATCAAACCATTCCTGAACAATTTTTGCAGTGCGGCACGGTGCATTATATTGCCTGCCATCAGAGATTGCCATGAAGGGGTGTACATGGTCTGCAATGTTCTTTAGGTAGGCCACAGGTAGGTGGTACTTGTCAAAGTAACATTCACATGAAGGCCGGGACCCAAGGTTTCCCGGTAGAACATTGCCCATAGCATCATATTTCCTCCACCGACTTGACTTCTTCTCATAGCACAGCCTGCTGCCATCTCTTCCCCAGGTAGCACCTGGTCATCCCCATAATCTAACAGAAAACGTGATTCATCAAACCAGGTCACCGAGTTTTGACACTCATATGCCCATCAGAACAACCTAGACGAGAACAGACCATTCAGCCCAACGAAGCTTTCCAGTCCCATCCACTTATTCTTTCAGTTGTTCCCATTTAGGGTTTCCACAGCGAATCGTGCGTCTCCATCTATCCCTGTCTTACATCTTTTTCTGCCCCACCAATTGCCTACATGTCCTCCTTCATGACCTCCATAAACCTCCACATCGAGTGCCCTCATGTACTCCATCATGACCTCCATAAACCTCCTCTTTGGCCTTCCTCTTCCCCTCTTGCCTGGTAGTTCCATCCTTAACATTCTGTTTGTGATGTACCACTCCTCTCTCCTCTGCACGTGCCCAAACCATCTCCATCTGGCCTCTCTCACCTTGTCACCAACTGTTATACCCATGTTATCCCTCCAATATATTCATTCCTAATTCTGTCTGTTCTTCATCTGGTCATATTTTGAAAGTCCTACCATCTACCACACTACTTGGTAGCTTACTCCATGTGGTTGTCGCTCTCTGTGTGGAAAAAAAACTTCTTTATGTTTGTGTGAAATTAACCCTTAACAAGTGCCATTGTAGTAGTAGTAGTAGTAATAATACATTTGCTTTATTTGGCACCTTTCCTATGCCCATTATAGGCACTGTCAGTGGTGGACAGGGGTTAGCATGGGATGCTTCCATCTCTCTTAAGATCTTCTCATTGTACAAATTACACAGGACTGGAGAAAAGCCGCATCCTAGTCTATCTCACTTCTTAATTGGAAGAAAAGTACCAGCCATACGTTCAGTTCTGACTGCAGTAGGTTGACTCTAACCATCAAGCCCTTCAAGCAAATCCATCGGGTCCTCATGTTTCATACTATGGAAAACATTTGTTTGTATACTCAATAAAACTGAGGCGGACATCTTTTTTTGTTTTGTGCCCTGCACACCTCACAACATAACCTATAATATGTGGGGGTGGAGCAAAAGCTTTAGATTCATCCAAAATTTTGATCTCCAGTTTTCAACAGGTCATGACATCTCAGGATGCCCTGATACCGGAAACATTGCTATCTCGATGATGGGTGTGTGTTTCTCTCTGTGTGTGTGTGTGTGTCGCAGTTTCTTGAGGATGGTCTAGAGCAGGGGTGGGCAAAGTCGGTCCTGGAGGGCCGCAGTGGCTGCAGGTTTTCATTCTAACCCAATTGCTTAATTAGAAACCAACCCTTGCCAATCTGAGACCTTATTTAATTTTATGGCTTGTTAGTCTATAATGTTAGGTTCTTATTTTGTAGATGTCTTTCCTTTCGAGAGATGCAGTGCCTTCGGAAAGTATTCACAGCGCATCACTTTTTCCACATTTTGTTATGTTACAGCCTTATTCCAAAATGGATTAAATTCATTTTTTTCCTCAGAATTCTACACACAACACCCCATAATGACAACGTGAAAAAAGTTTACTTGAGGTTTTTGCAAATTTATTAAAAATAAAAAAACTGAGAAATCCCATGTACACAAGTATTCACAGCCTTTGCTCAATACTTTGTCGATGACCTTTGGCAGCAATTCCAGCCTCAAGTCTTGTTGAATATGATGCCACAAGCTTGGCACACCTATCCTTGGCCAGTTTGGCCCATTCCTCTTTGCAGCACCTCTCAAGCTCCATCAGGTTGGATGGGAAGCGTCGGTGCACAGCCATTTTAAGATCTCTCCAGAGATGTTCAATGGGATTCAAGGCTGGGCCACTCAAGGACATTCACAGAGTTGTCCTGAAGCCACTCCTTTGATATCTTGGCTGTGTGCTTAAGGTCGTTGTCCTGCTGAAAGATGAACCGTCACCCCAGTCTGAGGTCAAGAGCGCTCTGGAGCAGGTTTTCATCCAGGATGTCTCTGTACATTGCTGCAGTCATCTTTCCCTTTGTCCTGACTAGTCTTCCAGTCCCTGCCGCTAAAAAACATCCCCACAGCATGATGCTGCCCACCACCATGCTTCACTGTAGATATGGTACCAGGTTTCCTCCAAACGTGACACCTGGCATTCACACCAAAGAGTTCAGTCTTTGTCTCATCAGACCAGAGAATTTTCTTTCTCATGGTCTGAGAGTCCTTCAGGTGCCTTTTGGCAAACTCCAGGTGGGCTGCCATGTGCCTTTTACAAAGGAGTGGCTTCCGTCTGGCCACTCTACCATACAGGCCTGATTGGTGGATTGCTGCAGAGATGGTTGTCCTTCTGGAAGGTTCTCCTCTCCCCACAGAGGACCTCTGGAGCTCTGACAGAGTGACCATCGGGTTCTTGGTCACCTCCCTGACTAAGGCCCTTCTCTCCCGATTGCTCAGTTTAGATGGCTGGCCAGCTCTAGGAAAAGTCCTGGTGGTTTCGAACTTCTTCCACTTACGGATGATGGAGGCCACTGTGCTCATTGGGACCTTCAAAGCAGCAGACATTTTTCTGTAACCTTCTCCAGATTTGTGCCTCGAGACAATCCTGTCTCGGAGGTCTACAGACAATTCCTTTGACTTCATGCTTGGTTTGTGCTCTGACATGAACTGTCAACTGTGGGACCTTATATAGATAGCTGTGTGCCTTTCCAAATCATGTCCAGTCAACTGAATTTACCACAGGTGGACTCCAATGAAGCTGCAGAAACATCTCAAGGATGATCAGGGGAAACAGGATGCACCTGAGCTCAATTTGGAGCTTCATGGCAAAGGCTGTGAATACTTATGTACATGTGCTTTCTCAATTTTTTTATTTTTAATAAATTTGCAAAAACCTCAAGTAAACTTTTTTCACGTTGTCATTATGGGGTGTTGTGCGTAGAATTCTGAGGAAAAAAATGAATTTAATCCATTTTGGAATAAGGCTGTAACATAACAAAATGTGGAAAAAGTGATGCGCTGTGAATACTTTCCGGATGCACTGTATCATCCAAATGATTTGAAGCCTAAAATTGATAATTTTCAATCTGTCAAATGTTCTATTAAGTGATTTATTAAATCAAACCGAGCATGATGAACACACACAGATGTAAATGGAAACCAGTTAGAAGGAGAACTGCTGGCTCACTTTGTCATTTACATCTTATTGCTAATAAGGGGCCATTAAAACAGTGAATGTAGCTGTTTAAGGTGGAAATAAGCAATTAGGGGTGGGGAAACTTAACAAGCGAGACCACCAAAATGAATCCCCAAAATGTCATTTCAGCAATAATTGACTTCTCATTAAGAAACAGGGTTGGAACAAAAACCTGCAGCCTCTGCGGCCCTCCAGGACCGACATTGCCCACCCCTGGTCTCGAGCTAAAACGGCTGGACGGAAAAATCCCAAACTCGAAACTTGAGCCTGTTATGAGTGGACAGTGTCCCGATTAGTTTTTGAGCCAAATCGTGCGTAAGAAAGAGGCTGTCTAGAGGAACCCTCAAGTACCATAATTCTGCCCTTAATGGTGAATTTATTTCATCAATTGCTGTCGTAATGACCTGTTTGGGGCGGCACGGTGATGCAGTGGGTAGTGCTGCTGCCTCGCAGTTAGGGAACCCGGGTTCACTTCCCAGTTTGCATGTTCTCCCTGTGTCTGTGTGGATTTCCTCAGGGTGCTCTGGATTCCTCTCACAGTCCAAAGGTGATCCTAAATTGTTCCTAGTGTGTGTGTGTTTGTGTCCTGCGGTGGGCTGGCGCCCTGCCCAGGGTTTGTTTCCTGCCTTGCGCCCTGTGTTGGCTGGCATTGGCTCCAGCAGACCCCCTGTGACCCTGTAGTTAGGATATAGCGGGTTGGATAATGGATGGATGGATGACCTGTTTTATGATCAGAAAGATCAGCATCAGAGTGTTAAATCATTATTGTTAAAGGATAGTTTGGGTAACTTGTTTCTTAGGGCTCATACCCTATTGACACCCACGTCAGATTTTTTGTTTTATTTTATTATTTCACTTTCGGAGATCATTCTTGTAACAAATCCAAAACATCTGTAACAAAACCACATTGAGCTCGAGAAGTCTCAGGATGCCTTCTGTGTTGGGCTCTCCTCATGAATTCTCTCAGTCAATACCTTTGTAGGTTGGTTAGCGATTCCTCTGAAGGTGCAAGCGTTAGAATTGTATCATCTGTGTGGAAAATAACAGAAACACTGCAACCTCCCCAACAGTCAAACCAAGATTGGGAGCAGACACCCACCACACACCAAACCACCTAGATTGGGACCAACAAACCAAACCAATTGTTATTTGTCACGTAAAATTCTGCACACGGTACACTACGTAGTAAAATGCATACTTGCTAAAACCCCAAGGAAGAAGAATATGAAAAGACAATAATAGTTCATGACTTTAAAAATATCAATAAAATCATCACTTAAACCTAAATAACTTAATATGAGAGAATTACCTTCTTGTAGCTCTAGATCCTGTCCTCATTTTGGATGTGGATGGACTGTGGAGACCTCCTTGGTCGTTCTTAAGTGATCTTCAGACAGTGGTAATGTTTCCCTAACCACAACACAGAGAAGATGCCGTTGTTGGGATGGCTGGTATCTCTCATCATTTTCCTGAATACAAACCCAGTGATGCCTTCAGCTGACCACACCACTCTTTGCAGAGCCTTGTGGTTTCCAAACCCATCAGGATACTTTCAATAGTCAAAATGTAGGAATTCTCTAGCAGTTTGGAAGGCAGCCTGAGGTGTTTCAGGTGGTAAAAATGCTGTTGTGCCTTCTTCACTGAGGTGTCCATGTGCTTGGACCAGGTCAGGTCCTCTGGGATGTGGACACCGAGGTGTCTGAAACTGTCTAGCTTCTCCACAAGAGA
Organism: Erpetoichthys calabaricus; assembly: GCF_900747795.2. Classification (NCBI taxonomy): domain Eukaryota; kingdom Metazoa; phylum Chordata; class Cladistia; order Polypteriformes; family Polypteridae; genus Erpetoichthys; species Erpetoichthys calabaricus. Next base: position 353,645,962 of record NC_041394.2, on the reverse strand, counting down.
GGCCGGTAGTACCTCAGCACCTCTGCTGTTTTCTCCCCTTGTCCACAATCAACCTAATTTCTCCTGCTGACATTCAGGAGTAGACGGTGTCCTGACACTACTGTGACAAGCTCTCCACTTCATCCAGGTGAGCCTTCTTGCTGCCGTTAGGGATCAGGCCCACCAGAGGTGGGCCATCAGTAAACTGTACAATGATATTAGAGTCGTGAGCAGCCATAGAGGGAGTACAGTAGAGGACTCAGAACACAGCCCTGTGGAGCCCTCTGTGCTAAGAGTGAGAGATGATAAGGTGTGACCACCTCCTCACCTACACATGGGGGCAATTGGGAATATTTTGGACAAAATGAAATAAATATGCAAAAAAAAAAATTGCATGAAATACGAGCAAAAATTAATAAAGGTATTGTTATGTATTGAACTTTGTCCGTAATATTCCTCGAAATGCATCGTGCAATACTGCTTGAACTAAAACTGTCACTATAACTCACCAAAGTTGAGAGGGTGGGCTCTGGCACATGCTTGTTTAATCAATTATCGCAGTCTAAATATGCCTGCCAACATTCTAATTTCTTCTGAGAAATCTTCAATTTTTCTAACTGAGATATGTGAAAACTTTGGCAGAATCAATTTCATCAGCAGCAGTAAGCATTTTTCTAATTAATTCTTATACTCATTTACCTCTATCTCCCGTACTGATGGACAGAATTAGGCAGGAACAATCTACAGAACACGATTCAGCAATCAAATCACAGTATGGTAATGTTTGTTTCATGTAAGATTTCACATAGATGTGAAAGGCACTATATGATAGATAGTATTTAGTGTAGTAGGCAGAATAACATAGATAGATGTGAAAGGCACTATGATAGATAGCATTTGGTGTAGTAGGCAGGATTACATAGATAGATGTGAAAGGCACTATATGATAGTATTTAGTGTAGTAGGCAGAATTACATAGACGTGAAAGGCGCTATATGATAGTATTTAGTGAAGTAGGCAGGATTACATAGGTGTGAAAGGCACTATATGATACATGGTAATAGTATTTCGTGTAGTAGGCAGAATTACATAGATGTGAAAGGCACTATATGATAGCATTTGGTGTAGTAGGCAGAATTACATAGATGTGAAAGGCACTATATGATAGATAGCATTTGGTGTAGTAGGCAGGATTACATAGATAGATGTGAAAGGCACTATATGATAAATAGTATTTAGTGTAGTAGGCAGAATAACATAGATGTGAAAGGCAGTATGATAGATAGCATTTGGTGTAGTAGGCAGGATTACATAGATAGATGTGAAAGGCACTATATGATAGTATTTAGTGTAGTAGGCAAAATTACATAGATGTGAAAGGTGCTATATAATAGATAGTATTTAGTGTAGTAGGCAGGATTACATAGATGTGAAAGGCACTATTTGATACATGGTGTTTAGTGTAGTAGGCAGAATTACACAGATGTGAAAGGCACTATATGATAGATAGCATTTGGTGTAGTAGGCAGAATTACATAGATGTGAAAGGCACTATATGATAGATAGCATTTGGTGTAGTAGGCAGGATTACATAGATAGATGTGAAAGGCACTATATGATAAATAGTATTTAGTGTAGTAGGCAGAATAACATAGATAGATGTGAAAGGCAGTATGATAGATAGCATTTGGTGTAGTAGGCAGGATTACATAGATAGATGTGAAAGGCACTATATGATAGTATTTAGTGTAGTAGGCAAAATTACATAGATGTGAAAGGTGCTATATAATAGATAGTATTTAGAGTAGTAACTAGGCAAAATTACATAGATGTGAAAGATGCTATATAATAGATAGTATTTAGTGTAGTAGGCAGGATTACATAGATGTGAAAGGCACTATATGATAAATAGTATTTTGTGTAGTTGTGGTGTTATGGGTCCACAGCTCTCCATCAAAGGCCGTTTTATTTTAAATAAATAATCGCCACGCTCGCGGCTTAGCAAGGGGGCGTGGTGGCTGTAGCAAGCCGCAGGGCGATCTGCGGTGTGGGCGTTTTTCACCTTAGTGCACAGGCGGGAAACTGCCCACATCCATGATTGTTCCTGTGGCTAATGGGCTGCGGCTGCTATGTCCTCCCCGCATATATAGCGAAGCGCGAGCCGATTAAGGGAAGAAAGAAAAAGACAAAAAGGTAAAAGGAAAGAAAGAAAGAAACGGAGGTTGCAGGAGAGGGCAGGAAGCAGTAGGAGGAGGAGAAAGTCGGTGCGAGAGAACGAGTGAGTGCAGGCTCACGGGCAGCTGTACCGGTAGCTTGGGTGTATGGCCGACACCCGAAGAGTAGTAGCAGTGTTCGCTCCCGCAGAGCATTCTGAAGGGCAGGAGTGACAGGAAGATTGATGACTTTCCGCATAAGGCCGCGGAAGGCAGCGGGAGTTGGACTTGGGGCGAGTATTCCACAGCATGAGCGCCCTGGTTGCTGTGGAACCCAAGTCGCTGGCTGGAAGAGCCTACCGGAGCCAGGGGTCAGTGAGGCAATCTAAACAGCGGAAGCAGGCAGAGAGAAGGTCAGCTGCAAGGAGGGCGATTCTCCTGTAGAGCACCCATACGGGTATAGCAGGGGAGTTGCCAGAGAAAAGAAGCGCCGGGTTTGTCATTTGTTTTAAAGACTGTTTCCTGTAGACGTTTTAACCTCGTTGTTTTAGAAGATGTTTCTATTTTTAACCTCCACGTTTCATTTTATGGATTATTTATTTATTGAAGGAACTGCACAGCACTTTGTTTGCACTTTGGTTTTGTTTTAATAAAAGCGCTTTGCACTTTTTAACCATCCTCTTGCTCAGTTGTTTATTGCCTCACTGACTTCCTCATCGGTGACATTACCGACGGTGATGGGTTCAAGGGCTCCCTAATAGAAGAGTAGCATGGAGCTAAACCCGCATCGTCACAGTAGTAGGTAGAATTACATAGATGTGAAAGGCACTATATGATAGATAGAATTTGGTGTAGTAGGCAGGATTACATAGATAGATGTGAAAGGCACTGTATGATAAATAGTATTTAGTGTAGTAGGCAGAATTACATAGATTTGAAAGGCGCTATATGATAGATAGTATTTAGTGTAGTAGGCAGGATTACATAGGTAGATGTTAAAGTCACTATGTGATAGATAGCATTTGGTGTTGAAGGCAGGATTACATAGGTAGATAGATGTTAAAGGCACTCTATGATAGACGCATTTGGTGTAGTAGGCAGGATTACATAGATAGATGTGAAAGGCACTATATGATAGGTGATATTTAGTGTAGTAGGCAGAATTGCATAGATTTGAAAGGCACTATATGATAGATAGTATTTAGTGTAGTAGGCAGGATTACATAGGTAGATGTTAAAGTCACTATGTGATAGATAGCATTTGGTGTAGTAGGCAAGATTACACAGATAGATGTGAAAGGCACTATATGACAGACAGAATTTGGTGTAGTAGGCAGGATTAGATAGAAAGATGTGAAAGGCACTATATGATAAATAGCATTTGGTGTAGTAGGCAGGGATGGATAGATAGATAGATAGAATGAAATGTTTGGCTTAACTCCAAGTGTCACTTAGGCACAGAATTCTATGTAAACATGGTCAACCCCAAGTAATATATGGTGAGACCTGTTTTGATCACACATTACAGTGTAAACCTCAAATAATGCTCAGGACAGTATTTTGCTGCCATCTTGTGGAAGAAATAAGTTCATGTTGCAGAGAAATCATAATTTCTTTTTTTTTTATGCAATCTGCCACTCTATGGTAACTCATCAATATTCATTAGTTGAGCCGAGCCTAAAAACATAATGGCCTGTAAAAAAAGAAGCTGTTTACAGTCAAATCAGCCAATGGTGATGACAATGTGAATTGGTCATCAGATGTTGAAACTGATGCACATGACTCTGTGAAGATGCAGCATAGTGCAGTAGCTGTGAGGCAAAAAGTGGAAGGACAAGAAAAATGTTGGCCTCCTAAGCACTAGAACAGAATACTAGATAAATCATGGTAGGTTCCAATTGTCCCCCAAAGCTAACACAGAAATGGAACGTCCCGCTCTATTATCTTGTCTTTCAGGGCAGCAGTGACTCAGTAGCAGTGCCCTGAAGTGGCAGCGTAAGGAGCTGTAGAATTTTCTGATAACTGTACAGATGTTTCAGTACTAACAAAATGGCATGAATCCTTCATAATTATAAGCATAGACGTCCAGAGCTGTGCTCACTCCAAAGGAAACTTTTTATTTTGTGTTTGGATTTTCTTCTTTTTGCGCTTTTTTTTGTGATTTTTTTAAAAATTTCCTAATGTTTGAAACACATTTACTTGAATTTTGGAGTTTGTTCTTCGGCATTCTAAATGCCCAAACCTCTGCTGTCCCAGAACATGTATGACTTGAAGTAGAAACGTAACGAAACTACAGATGATATTGATCTAGACACTGATATAAAAAGTATAAGTACAGATGAAATATTCACCGGGGTTAACAGCCTAAAAATATTTCATGGCCCATCATTTTTTTGAAAAATGGAAACGCAAGAAGAATGAATCTTTACAAAACCTTCACGGAATGACGTTAACTTTGTACGTCGCTGTGGTAATATTTATTGTGTTTTACTTTTATGATTTTCTCCTACTGGGTTTTCTCTATTATTTTTATTATCAGCGTTTACAGTTTTAACTCTTCCAAGGTGGGTGCCGACTGATAACGACATATAGTGGTGTCTTCACGTGGCTGATGGCTGCCACACGAACGCATTAAGCAGTAAGATTAGCTGGGGACCGGTCAGCTGATGCTGGTATGTCACTTTCATTTTCGATCTCCAGATCACGTGCATCAGAATCGGAGTGCAACAAGTCAGGAGTCTGCATTGATAAGGAAAACGCTGTCCACAGAATATTTCACTTTGTGCATTCGATTTGCTCTCTCGCCTTTAGCTCCGGTGGCCTGCAGCTGCTCTGCTGCACGTTCTGGACGACCCCCGAAGAAACATTCAGCACTCCAAGAGTTTATAATACTAACAGAATGGCATGGTGGTGTTGCTGTTGTGCAATAAGGAGATCGGGGTCTGAATCCCCTCGGAGTTGTTGTGTTCTTTTTTCCTAATTTTTACTTCAGCTCCTTTTTTTTTTTCTTTTTACACTCATTTTGGACTTTTCTGGGTCCCTTCAATTCAAGTGTCCAAATCCCTTTTTGGTTTAACTTTGAATTTTTTTTTTTTAACCATTTTGTCATTTTTGCAGTCGTGGCCCTTTTGTGTTGGGGTTAACGCTCCGGTTGTTAATGGCATTTCCTCAGAGGTCTTGGTCACATTGCAGTGGGCACGAGGGTCACTTCCACCTATGAGCTGTGGATTTAAAACCCAAATCTCTTTTCGCTTCTGCCGACTTTCCTGGTATTTTGGAACCTCCGCTCATGTTTCTCGAGCACAGATTTTTGTCCCCCATTTTTAGCTTAGACTCGCGTTACCATTGATCTCGTGGCTTTGACCCTTCTCCTGGCTCACCTTGCCTGTTTTTGCACACACTTCGTGGCGTTTGCATGTTCTCCCGGTGTGCTCCCATTTTGTCTCGCATCCAAAGATGAGTTGGCACTGCTTAGATTAGCCCATGTGTGGGTGTTGGCCTGTGAAGGACTGGCGCCATGTCCAGGTGTTGCTCTTGATTGCTTGGGTAGGCTCCAGCTTTCCAACAACTCTGCCCAGGAGGAGTAGGTTAAGAACACGGATGGCCAAACAGATAATAGTAATAACTTTCACATCCCAGAAATGTGAACTGGCCCTAAAGATGACCAGTAAAACAGAAGAATGATTTATCTTATGTTTTGGATAAGAGATGTTTCGCTGAAGCAGACTAAAGTTGAAACTGTGAGAATTTGTGCCGAGCCAAATGACCAATCAAAGCCTTATTTTTAAAAAAAATACGTTGACTCAGCTGATTGATCTCATTTTACTATTTGCTTGCCGGTTCTCTCCTGGTTTTCATCCCGTTTCCTGCTCTCTTGTCACAACTCCTTGGTCTTTAGTGCTTTGGCCGGTGTTGAGAGCTGCACCTACTGTTAATCAGAGTGTGAAAAGAAAATGAAGCAGACATGAAAAGTTGACCTGATCCCAGTGGAAGAACATGCAGAAGTGGCCAAAGGTTTTGGCAGGGACACAAATATTGTGTTTTGCAAAATGTGCGGCTTCAGTTTTTGTGGTGGCCATTCCCATGGTTTTTAGAGTCTTGTGCAGAATGATCAGATGCATATGAATTCATTGTAGAGAGCTTTATTAGCATTAAAAGTTTCACTTTATCACCAAAACCCCTTTTCACTTCTTTTGGCCCTGGCACAAAATGATCAGCTGGCACAAAGTGTCCAGCAAGCACCAGGCCCGTCTTAATCTTCTAAGGACTCCGCTACAGAATGGCGTTGCCTGCCACCTGTGCAGAGCTCACTCCGTATTGGCAGCAGGTGAGGCCAAGACTTTTTGGACACCAGCCTTGCGTCGAGAAGGGCAGCAAAGAAGCCCCCTTCTTTCCAAGAACAATATCAAGGACAGATGGAAATTCTGCAAGTACAAGGATTGGGGCAAAGTTCTTCACTCTGATAAATGTTTGGGACATCTAGAAAAGCGATTGTCCAGAGAAGGAAGAGGTGAAGGCCACCGTGAGTCCTGTGTCACTGTGCCAACGGTGAAGCATCCTGAGACCATCCACGTGTTGTGGGGTTGCTTCTCATCCAAGGCAGCGGGCCCAACTCACAATTCTGCCCAAGAACACTGCCATGAATAAAGACTGGGATCCAAAGGTCCTTCAAGAGAAACTTCTCCCAACAATCCCAAGCGTAATTATAATGGAGCCACCATGTTTCAAGGCAAAAGTGACAACGCAGTGGCTTGGAGAGCATTGAAAGTTTAGACCTGTGGCCAGGAAACTCCCATTGAGAACCTGTGGTCAGTTGTCAAAAAGTGGACAGACCAACAGAAGCCCACCAATTGTGATCAACTCCAAGCAATAAAAAGGCAAATATAGACCACCGTCAGTCAGGATTTGCCCCAGAAGCTCATCTCCAGCATTCCAGAGTAAACAGACATCATGAAGAAGAAAGGTCAACACTGTCAATATTGACTCTTTACATAAATGTGATGTATTTGCCAATAAAAGCTTTTGGAATTTATGAAATGTTTATAATTGTTCTTCAGTATACCACAAAAAAAACCTGAATATTCTGAAGTAGCAAAGTTGGCAAAACACAACATTTGTGTCACTTGCAAAACCTTTGGCCACTGCTGAAGACTTGATGAATAATGTAAATCGTTGTTTTAATTGGACTGATCTGTCATGTCCACATTTCCAGAAGTGGCAGACTTTTCTCATTTTCATTTCATGAAGGTTAACATCCATCTGTCACACTGTTTCTCCCTTCTTGGTGGCATGCCCTTCTTCTTTTCCTGTTCGGTGTGTTTGGAGGTCCTGAAGGAACCGGTCATTCTCGTATGTGGGCACAGCTACTGTATGGACTGTATTAATGACTTCTGGGACCAGTCCAACATGGTGGGGCCTAGAAGTGTCCTCAGTCCTGATGATCAATGTTCAATGTGTGGAAACAATGCATTAAGAGAACTGATGGAGAAACTGAGGGAGGTGAAAACCAATGGGGGTCCTTCGCAGAGGTACGCTGAACCCCGCAAAATGTGTCCTGAGATGTGAAGACCTGCCTGACCTGCATGGCCTCCTCCTGTGAGATTCAACTACAGTCACCCAAGGAGCATAAAGGTCTGAAGAGACACAAAGTGGAGGAAGCCATCCATCCATCCATCCTCTTCCGCTTATCCGAGGTCGGGTCGCGGGGGCAGCAGCCTGAGCAGAGATACCCAGACTTCTCTCTCCCCGGCCACTTCTTCTAGCTCTGCCGGGAGAATCCCGAGGCGTTCCCAGGCCAGCCGGGAGACATAGTCGCTCCAGCGTGTCCTGGGTCTTCCCCGGGGCCTCCTCCCGGTTAGACGTGCCCGGAACACCTCACCAGGGAGGCGTCCAGGAGGCATCCTGATCAGATGCCCGAGCCACCTCATCTGACTCCTCTCGATGCGGAGGAGCAGCGGCTCTACTCTGAGCCCCTCCAGGATGACTGAGCTTCTCACCCTATCTTTAAGGGAGAGCCCAGACACCCTGCGGAGGAAACTCATTTCAGCCGCTTGTATTCGCGATCTTGTTCTTTCGGTCACTACCCACAGCTCATGACCATAGGTGAGGGTAGGAACATAGATCTACTGGTAAATTGAGAGCTTCGCCTTGCGGCTCAGCTCCTTTTTCACCGATGCAGAACCCGCATCACTGCGGACGCCGCACCGATCCGCCTGTCGATCTCACACTTCATTCTTCCCTCACTCGTGAACAAGACCCCGAGATACTTGAACTCCTCCACTTGGGGCAGGATCTCGCTCCCAACCCTGACAGGGCACTCCACCCTTTGCCGGCTGAGGACCATGGTCTCGGATTTGGAGGTGCTGATTCCCATCCCAGCCGCTTCACACTCAGCTGCGAACCGATCCAGAGAGAGCTGAAGATCATGGCCTGATGAAGCAAACAGGACAACATCATCTGCAAAAAGCAGTGACCCAATCCTGAGCCCACCAAACCGGACCCCCTCAACACCCTGGCTGTGCCTAGAAATTCTGTCCATAAAAGTTATGAACAGAATCGGTGACAAAGGGCAGCCCTGGCGGAATCCAACTCTCACTGGAAACGGGTTCGACTTACTGCCGACAATGCGAACCAAGTTCTGCCACTGGTTGTACAGGGACCGAACAGCCCTTATCAGGGGGGCCGGTACCTCATACTCTCGGAGTACCCCCCACAGGATTCCCCGAGGGACACGGTCGAACGCCTTTTCCAAGTCCACAAAACACATGTAGACTGGTTGGGCGAACTCCCATGCACCCTCCAGGACCCTGCTAAGGGTATAGAGCTGGTCCACTGTTCCGCGACCAGGACGAAAACCACACTGTTCCTCCTGAATCCGAGGCTCGACTATCCAACGGACCCTCCTCTCCAGGACCCCTGAATAGACTTTTCCAGGGAGGCTGAGGAGTGTGATCCCTCTGTAGTTGGAACACACCCTCCGGTCCCCCTTCTTAAAGAGGGGGACCACCACCCCAGTTTGCCAATCCAGAGGCACTGTCCCTGATGTCCATGCGATGTTGTAGAGACGTGTCAACCAAGACAGCCCTACAACATCCAGAGCCTTGAGGAACTCCGGGCGTATCTCATCCACCCCCGGGGCCCTGCCACCAAGGAGTTTTTTGACCACCTCAGTGACCTCAGTCCCAGAGATGGGGGAGCCCACCTCCGAGTCCCCAGGCTCTGCTTCCTCATTGGAAGGCATGTTAGTGGGATTGAGGAGGTCTTCGAAGTACTCCCCCCACCGACCCACAACGTCCCGAGTCGAGGTCAGCAGCACACCATCACCACCATATACAGTGTTGACACTGCACTGCTTCCCCCTCCTGAGACGCCGGACGGTGGACCAGAATCTCCTCGAAGCTGTCCGAAAGTCGTTCCCCATGGCCTCCCCAAACTCCTCCCATGCCTGAGTTTGTGCCTCAGCAACCACCAAAGCCGCATTCCGCTTGGCCTGCCGGTACCTATTAGCTGCCTCCAGAGTCCCACAGGACAAAAGGGACCGGTAGGACTCCTTCTTCAGCTTGACGGCATCCCTCACCGCCGGTGTCCACCAACGGGTTCGGGGATTGCCGCCACGACAGGCACCGACCACCTTACGGCCACAGCTCCGGTCAGCCGCCTCAACAATAGAGGCACGGAACATGGTCCATTCGGACTCAATGTCCCCCACCTCCCTTGGGATGTGGTCGAAGTTCTGCCGGAGATGGGAGTTGAAGCTACTTCTGACAGGGGGCTCTGCCAGACGTTCCCAGCAGACCCTCACAACACGTTTGGGCCTACCAGGCCTGACCGGCATCCTCCCCCACCATTGAAGCCAACTCACCACCAGGTGGTGATCAGTTGACAGCTCCGCCCCTCTCTTCACCCGAGTGTCCAAGACATGTGGCCGCAAGTCCGACGACACAACCACAAAGTCGATCATCGAACTGAGGCCTAGGGTGTCCTGGTGCCAAGTGCACATATGAACACCCCTATGCTTGAACATGGTGTTCGTTATGGACAATCCGTGACGAGCACAGAAGTCTAATAACAAAACACCACTCGGGTTCAGATCGGGGGGGCCATTCCTCTCAATCACACCCTTCCAGGTCTCACTGTCATTGCCCACGTGAGCATTGAAGTCTCCCAGCAGAACGAGGGAGTCCTCTAGCACCCCCTCCAGGGACTCCAAAAAGGGTGGGTACTCCGAACTGCTGTTCGGCGCATACGCACAAACAACAGTTAGGACCCGTCCCCCCACCTGAAGGCGAAGGGAGGCTACCCTCTCGTCTACCGGGGTAAACCCCAATAGTGGAGGAAGCCCTCAAAAAAAAAAAAAAACTCTGCGAGACATATCAGGTGTGGTGGAAGTGCATCCCGAGCTCTATGAAGCTTGAGGCGACCCCTGGCGGTGGCCATGGACCCCAGTGGGGTTGAGTCTCCATGCTCCGTTCCCGTGGTCCCTACACTAACCAGGGCGATTGCCCCCTCGTGGCCTGGAGGATGTATAGTCCACCTTCTAGGCATCCTGGCTGGGCATGACCCTCAGCCTCTTGCCACAAACTGTTTACAGTTGATTACCACCATCAACTCCTCTTTTTGACAAGGGTCGACATCAGCCCTGAAAGAGTTAAATGCACAGCCGTCACTGCCCCTTCCTATAACAAAGACCCCCAGTGATTAAACTAAACATCTGCATCAACCACACATAGTCACACACTATTATGCACGACTTGTGTGGAAGTTCACTGTGACTTCCATTATTATTTATCTATTTATGCTTACGTCCTTACCTTTACTTTTACTCTCTCCATCTTTGGAACTGTTAATAGTAACTACTGTGCTTCTCATAGTTTAATGTCTACTCTTACATACTTTTTTTTTTTGATCTTTTATTGAATTTATTAAAAGCATGCAACATTCCACGCAATCATGTCAAAACTAACAAAACCAAACTCAATTCAACCCATGAGAAAGAGAGGAAGGCCAACTGCCCAAGTAAAATTACTGAGAGTAGTAAAGAGAGAAAGGAGTCTTCTCCCCCAATTTAACCCCTTCACCGCCCTCTGCCGGATATATCCGGCACCGCTGTGAATATGGCGAAACGTAAAACTGACTTCAAGTGAGGCTTTGCAGGCGATTTTGGACAGTTCTGATCATGATTGTAGCAGTTCTGAAGAAGATTTTAGTGACAGTGATGAGCAGCAACGTGCGCTGCATGATATTGTGAATGAAGACGCATCGGATGACGGCGCTGAGTGGGTGTATCCCCAGCATCTCAGCTGGGCTGCTGCCCGTGGTGAACTACCTTTTCTGCATTCGTTTGAGGGAACGTGTGGCTTTATTGTTGATGTAAACAATTACACTGCTGAGCAGTTTTATGAGCTGTTTGTGTCACCTGATTTGATTAGACATTTTGTTCATCAGACAAATCTGTATGCAGCACAGTTTATTGAGAAAAATCCCAATTTACCTCCACATTCCCGTGTTCGTGCTTGGTTTGACACTGATGAAAACGAAATGAAAAAATTCATTGGGATTTTGATGTTGATGGGAATAATCAGAAAACCAGATATTGAGATGTACTGGTCTACAGATCCTATGTATGCAACACCTATTTTTGCAGCTGTCATGACACGTAACCGATTCTCTTTGCTGCTGAAATTCTTTCATTTGAATGACAACAGAAACGAGCCAGATAAGAAAGATCCAAACCGCGACCACTTGTTCAAGCTACGTCCTTTGATTGATCATTTATTTGAAGCATTTCAGTTGCCCTACATGCCAGGACCGTCAGTTGCAGTTGATGAAAGTTTATTGTCGTGGAAGGGCCGCTTACAGTTTCGACAGTATCTACCATTGAAAAGGGCACGGTTTGGTATCAAGATGTTTTGCTTAGCTGAGAATTCAGGTTACATTTATAGATTTCGTGTATACACTGGCAACTTGCACAACATTTAGTGGTCAATACTGCTTGAATAAATGTAAAAAATGTAAAAAAAATGTAAAAAAGTAAAAAAACAAAAATTGTTCAGATTTCGCCTGGCTTGGGGAATATTTAGGGAGTTGGCGGTTAAAGGGTTAAATGCTTATTCTACAACGTTATTGATCAGATCCTGCCAGGTTTTAAAACAGTTTTGAGCAGATCCTCTAAGTGAGAATTTCAAACAGTAGATACAGTCATATGAAAAAGTTTGGGACCCCCTCTCAGTCTTCATAATAATTGACTCTCCTTTCAACAATAAAGATAATAGTGTTCTGTCTTTCATTTCCATGAACATCTGAGTACTGCGGTGTTTTGCAAACAAAGATTTTTAGTGACGCAGTATTTAGTTGTATGAAATTAAATCAAATGTGAAACACTGGCTGTGCACAAATGTGGGTCCCCTTGTCATTGTGCTGATTTGAATGCCTGTCACTGCTCAATGCTGATTACTTACAACACCAAATTGGTTGGAATTACTGGTTAAACCTTGACCTTCATAGACAGGTGTGTCCAATCATGAGATATAAAGGTATTTAAGGTGGTCAATTGCAAGTTGTGCTTCCTTCCCTTTGACTCTCCTCTGAAGAGTAACAGCATGGGATCCTCAAAGCAACTCTTCAAAGATCTGAAAACAAAGATAGTTGAGTCTCCTGGTTTAGGGGAAGGCTACAAAAAGCCATCTCAGAGGTTTAAACTGTCAGGTTCAAATGTAAGGAATGGAATCAGGAAATGGAAGGCCACAGGCACAGTTGCTGTTAAACCCAGCAGGTCTGGCAGGCCAAGAAAAATACAGGAGTGGCATATGAGTAGGCTTGTGAGAATGGTTACAGACAACCCACAGATCGCCTCCAAAGACCTGCAAGAACATCTTGCTGCAGATGGTGTATCTGTACATCGTTCTACAATCCAGCGCAATTTGCACAAAGAACATCTGTATGGCAGAGTGATGAGAAAGAAGCCCTTTCTGCACTCACGCCACAAACAGAGTCGTTTGTTGTATGTAAATGCTCATTTAGACAAGATTCATTTTGGAACAAATGCTTTGGACTGAGGAGACAAAAATGGAGTTATTTGGTCAGAACAAAAAGCGCTTTGCAATGTGGAAGAAGAACATCGCATTCCAAGAAAAACACCTGCTACCTCCTGTCACATTTGGTGGAGGTTCCATCATGCTGTGGGGCTGTGTGGCTAGTTCAGGGCTGGGGCCCTTGTTAAAGTCGATGGTCAGATGAATTCAACCCAATATCAACAAATTCTTCAGGATAATGGTCAAGCATCAGTCACAAAGTTGAAGTTACGCAGTGGTTGGATATTCCAACAAGACAATGACCCAAAACACAGTTGGAAATCTACAAAGGCATTCATGCAGAGAGAGAAGTACAATGTTCTGGAATGGCCATCACAGTCCCCTGACTTGAATATCATTGAAAATCTATGGGATGATTTGAAGCAGGCTGTCCATGCTTGGCAGCCATCAAATTGAACTGAATTGGAGAGATTTTGTATGAAGAATGGTCAACAAGACATTCATCCAGAATCCAGACACTCCTCAAAGGCTATAGGAGGACAGCGTCTTGAGGCTGTTAGATTTACAAAAGGAGGCTCAACTAAGTATTTATGTCATATCTCTGTTGAGGTGCCCACATTTATGCAGCTGTCTAATTTTGTTATGATGCATATTGCATATTTTCTGTTAATCCAATAAACTTAATGTCACTGCTGCTGAAATACTACTGTGTCCATAAGGCCTGTCGTATATTAAAAGCAAGTTGCTACTTTGAAAGCTCAGCCAATGAGAAACAAAACTCCAAAGAATGAAGAGGGGCTCCCAAACTTCTTCATATGATTGTAACATTAGTTACCCACTGACTTAAAAGAGGTGAGTTAGGATTCTTCCTGCTGAGCAAGACAAGTCTGCATGCCCATAGTGTAGTAAAGGCAATCCCAGTTTGTTTGTCCTTCTCCACTTTAAGCCCCTCTGTGAGCCCACCAAACACTCTTATACTCTTATGTCAGGCATCTATAGGCTTGTACAGTGACAATACAGGTATCTTCTTGCATCTGAGTAAATATCTCTTAGTGCTTTCTGGAAAGAGAGAGAAGAAAAAAGATGGAGATCAAGGGTGCTGGTTCACATATTGAGGTTCCCTCAGTCTGAGGGTTCCAATAATAAATTCATTGTTTTACATATTTTACACATACATATACATTTCACATATTTTACACCACAGAGGAACACCCTGTGTCCCAAACCTAAGTACTCAGTCATTCAAAACACTCTCTCTCCTCACCACACTTCCTGTGTCTATCAAGGTCTTGTATTGTTGACCCACCACTATAACCCATACCACCATTTCCCCTGTTCTGAAAACGGTTCTTCTTATCTGGCTGTGGGCAAGGTTATAAACAAAGTTTAGCCCCCTTTGCTTCTTGTTTGGGCAAAACCTAGAAAATGTGGCCGTTCTGATTACAACCATAGCAAGTCACACCCTCCTCTACCAACTTTTTTTCCCCTCAGGTGGGCTAAATACTCTAGCTGGACCATGACCCATATCAGCCTGAGACATACTTTTGGGCTGTTCCCTTTGATCTTTGATTCTTACCAACTCTGTCAGCTTTGCAGGTTCTTCAGATGATGGAAAGCCAGGATCACTTCCACTAAGTCTGCGGCAACCTTGGTGGTCCTAGGGGGAAGCTGCTCTAACCAGATCCTTACTGCAGGTTCATCTGGAACTGGGGAATGTGACTGGTGCACCAGGTTCACTTGTCCCTGCAGCTGGATGAACTGGTGTTGGAGGTTTTTAAGGTTTTTAGAACCTCTGGACCTTGTCCTCCTGGACAGCAGTGAACTGCCATAACAGCACCTCCAAAACTCTGATATTGTGGAAGTAACCCCCGAGGAAGACAGGAATAGTTCAATCAATCAGTCTTTATTAAGGCACCAGTGAGTACATAGGATTCATGCGTTGCAAGGCAGAAGAGCAAAGTTCCACTTTGTCTGTCGGCTTTTTATTTTTTCCTTCCCCAGTCCCCCTTCCCCTTACTTATCAAAAAGCATAATATCATTTACCCAAGTATTTCATCTTGTATTATGCAAATCAGCCAACTGTTTCTGTTTTGTGTATGTGTCAGATGGGGGCCTAAAGAAGGAAAAGTCAAAAAGTCTAACGGACACGTTCCTAAAACAGAAGTTGTCCTCGCTCAGCTTATGGCAGACACCTGTATGAAAAACCTGCCGTTACAGCAAAACAGCGTTGTCAGCTTTTAACCCTTAGTAGCTTGCAAAGTAGTTACATTTTCTTTCACAATATTTTCTGGGCTGCTGGTGTCCTCAATTGTCTATAATGCACACGGGTCAAATCCATGGTCTCTATCTACAGTTTCAACTTCAGATGCCATACTGTACTCACAGTTTTCATCTGTGTTCACAAAAGGAATAATGTTCCGACTCTTTCTCTCTCCACCTAATCGATCCCACTGCTGCCACCAAACGTGATGCCACATGCATTGGGAATGGGCTGTCAAGCTACCCTTTGCATATCTAGCAAATTCTGGACTGAACAAGATCAGAGGGAGAGATAAGACACAGACAAAAACGTTGGGGAACACAGTGGTGCAGTTTATTTATAGAGTGTCATGTTTTTAAATAAACACAGTCTTTCTGCACTGAGACACAATCAAAAGTACAAAAGGCAAAGATGAAAATAGTTAATGATACGTAATGAAAAAAAAAATCCACAAAACTAAGGCAGAGTTCCGCCTTCACATACAGTTCAGGGAGATCCTTAAAAGAAAAAAAAAAGAAAATAATGTTTGTATACACAAAAAAAAATGTACCAGTACCAAAACAATCCCAAAAATACATGTACATGTCCACTCAAAACTAATAAGCACTAATAAGCACATGCATACAAAAAAACCCCACGAACAATAAGAATGTATACCAAAAACCACCCAACAGATGTAATCTCCAAACCTCATTCCTGTGGTCAACTAATGACCCCTGTTGCCTAGAAACTGGTTATATAAGGCCGTCGAGGTCTTCCAGCAATTCACTGATCGCGACAGTTGCAGACACATTCACGTCACACAGCATTGCATGTCTAGGGAAACCTGCTATTGAATTCATTATCCTGCTGCGGGCGTGTGTGTCAATTCTACGAGCAATGTGCAGCCATGCCAAGTTCAAGCATGCCATCACCACTCACAATGGTAAGTTAAGTCCTATGATTTTCACGTGAGTAGGTTCAGACACTCCTTAGAAGCTATGGGATCCCTATTTATCTATATATATCTATACTAATTAATAAAAGGCAAAGCCCTCACTGACTCACTGACTGACTGACTCATCACTAATTGTCCAACTTCCCGTGTAGGTGGAAGGCTAAAATTTGGCAGGCTGATTCCTTACAGCTTACTTACAAAAGTTAGGCAGGTTTCATTTCGAAATTCAACGTGTAATGGTCATAACTGGAACCTCTTTTTTGACAATATACTGTAATGGACGGCAGCTCGATGGCCGTGGGAGGCGGAGTTGAGTGTCACGTCATCGCGCCTCCCACGTAATCACGTGAAAAGACTGTGAACGCAGTAGGGAGAAATGAAGGAAGAGCCGCAAACAGTGAAGAACAAAAAATTCATTAAACAATAGAGAAGGGAACGAAACAATAAGAAGCGAGCGAGTGAAGCATACAAGCATCTTCATAAGGGAAACAAAGCACGGTGTAAAACGTAAGTTTAAATTAAGTTTATTGAAACGCTCCCGCTGCGGATTGCAATAACATATTCGCGAGATAAAAGTTTAATGAGAAGACACGAGGTATAAACGAACCACACGCCGTAGCGCAACGTTAGGGGCAACAGTTTCGACCATTCTATGATCTGCTTCTCGCAACTGAAAGACGGCACATGGCGGATGTTAGCCGACTTGCTGACCGCAACGTTAGGGGCTTCAACTCTGGCACTGACGATAGAGATTCGATTCCCGAGAGGGGATGCAGTGAGTGTGTATGCCTGATGAGCCCAGAATTAGGGAGAAACACGTGTCGCATACTCTTTGCATTATTTGAAAGTAAACTATTAAAACCATTCTATGATCAGCTTCTGGGAACAGAAAGAGGGCACGTGGCGGATGTAAGGCGACTTCCTGACCAACCACAAGTGTAACCTGGCAGGTAACCAACCATACAGTCAGATTGTGATTCAGAAAATGAATGCCATGAATGTAATTACCACGATCTATATACTGTCAAATAAACGAAACACACGCCGTAGCGCGACAGCTGTGAAAAGCGAGGTTCACAAAAAAATAGATCCTTAACAAATTGTTATTGGTATATTTTCGATCCGTTTAAAAAGGTTTTCTTTTCTTCTTAAAAAATTAAAAGCAGTACTTCGCCGCAATGAAGCCAGAGAATTTGGCTATATATATCTGCTTCTCACAATTAAAAGAGGGCACGTGGCGGATTTAGATGACTTCATGACCAAACATAAGTGTTACCTGCCAGGTAGGGTTACCACTTTTAATACAAAAAAATAAGGGACGCATACTGCAGCGGGTGCCACATCTCAGTGCCAACAGTTTGCAGACTCTACTTAAAAGACCCGCCCTCCTCACTAGACAGTTAAAAAGACCAATCAAACTAACGATGACATCAAGTATTACCCAATCAAAAGTAGGAAAGGAGGCATCTTCATAAAATGCATGTGGGATGATTTGCATGAGATGCTGCTTTAAAAAAAATGATAAAAAAAATACGGGACAAATCCCGTCCCGTATTGATTCAAAACGGGACGCGCAATTTCATTCTCAAATACGGGACGATTCCGTATTTTAAAGGACGGGTGGCAACCCTACAGTGCCAGGTAACCACCCATACAATCAGATTGTGATTCAGACTAGGAATGCAATGAATGTAATTACCCCGATCTACATACAAGGCGAAAGTCTTGCAACATTCACAGATGATGGTTTGGGATAAGTTCACCATACAACATAAAAGAGTTTATGAAGCCTTGAACCAAAAAAAGCAACATCTCAGAGATCGTAAAAAAAAAAAATAGGAGGTAATGTCGTTTTACTCGCTGTAGATTTTAGTCAAACATTACCAGTTATTCCACGAGGGAGACCAGCAGATGAACTCAACGCGTGTTTAAAATCCATGCTTCTCCCACGCTCGGTTATATGTCGCGTGTTCTCGGGTAGGTACACCAAAAAATGTATACATTTAAGCATATAATGGGCAAACAAAAAATGAGGTATACCCGAAGGCAGTGCAGTAGTACTTAATGTAACTTTACTTCTTAAATGTTAATGTTTTACTGTTTAATAATTTATACGCTTCTTATATGTTGTTCAAATTCTTTTATCAAAATACCAGTGACAGCGCAATGCACGATAACGTGGAGTGAATACACCATACGCATCCGCCCACGGCTGCCCTGGTGTGCGCAGATATGAGTTGATTCTACAATAAAATAAAATAAAGATAAAAAGAGTAATACAATCATCACCCATAAAGCGGATAGTAGACGTGACGTTCTATATGTGTACCAGATTTCAAGTCAATACGTGAAACGGTTTGCGAGCTACAGGTGATTTAAAATCCTGGACAGACAAACCAATAGCCACGGTAGCAAATTATAGAAGAAGATTTTACTGTTTAATAATTTATATTTATATGAAATGTGCTTCTTATATATTACTTCATATTCTCATATGATAATGATGTTAATGTTGTTTATATTGATTTCTATGTTATTGAAACTGCATGTATGTGTGTATATGTATGTATATATATATATATATATATATATATATATATATATATATATATATATATATATATATATATACATACAGTGGTGTGAAAAACTATTTGCCCCCTTCCTGATTTCTTATTCTTTTGCATGTTTGTCACACAAAATGTTTCTGATCATCAAACACATTTAACCATTAGTCAAATATAACACAAGTAAACACAAAATGCAGTTTTTAAATGATGGTGTTTACTATTTAGGGAGAAAAAAAATCCAAACCTACATGGCCCTGTGTGAAAAAGTAATTGCCCCCTTGTTAAAAAATAACCTAACTGTGGTGTATCACACCCGAGTTCAATTTCCGTAGCCACCCCCAGGCCTGATTACTGCCACACCTGTTTCAATCAAGAAATCACTTAAATAGGAGCTGCCTGACACAGAAAAGTAGACCAAAAGCACCTCAAAAGCTAGACATCATGCCAAGATCCAAAGAAATTCAGGAACAAATGAGAACAGAAGTAATTGAGATCTATCAGTCTGGTAAAGGTTATAAAGCCATTTCTAAAGCTTTGGGACTCCAGCGAACCACAGTGAGAGCCATTATCCACAAATGACAAAAACATGGAACAGTGGTGAACCTTCCCAGGAGTGGCCGGCCGACCAAAATTACCCCAAGAGCGCAGATACGACTCATCCGAGAGGTCACAAAAGACCCCAGGACAACGTCTAAAGAACTGCAGGCCTCACTTGCCTCAATTAAGGTCAGTGTTCACGACTCCACCATAAGAAAGAGACTGGGCGAAAACGGCCTGCATGGCAGATTTCCAAGACGCAAACCACTGTTAAGCAAAAAGAACATTAGGGCTCGTCTCAATTTTGCTAAGAAACATCTCAATGATTGCCAAGACTTTTGGGAAAATACCTTGTGGACTGATGAGTCAAAAGTTGAACTTTTTGGAAGGCAAATGTCCCATTACATCTGGCATAAAAGGAACACAGCATTTCAGAAAAAGAACATCATACCAACAGTAAAATATGGTGGTGGTAGTGTGATGGTCTGGGGTTGTTTTGCTGCTTCAGGACCTGGAAGGCTTGCTGTGATAGATGGAACCATGAATTCTACTGTCTACCAAAAAATCCTGAAGGAGAATGTCCGGCCATCTGTTCGTCAACTCAAGCTGAAGCGATCTTGGGTGCTGCAACAGGACAATGACCCAAAACACACCAGCAAATCCACCTCTGAATGGCTGAAGAAAAACAAAATGAAGACTTTGGAGTGGCCTAGTCAAAGTCCTGACCTGAATCCAATTGAGATGCTATGGCATGACCTTAAAAAGGCGGTTCATGCTAGAAAACCCTCAAATAAAGCTGAATTACAACAATTTTGCAAAGATGAGTGGGCCAAAATTCCTCCAGAGCGCTGTAACAGACTCATTGCAAGTTATCGCAAACGCTTGATTGCAGTTATTGCTGCTAAGGGTGGCCCAACCAGTTATTAGGTTCAGGGGGCAATTACTTTTTCACACAGGGCCATGTAGGTTTGGATTTTTTTTTCTCCCTAAATAATAAAAACCACCATTTACAAACTGCATTTTGTGTTTACTTGTGTTATATTTGACTAATGGTTAAATGTGTTTGATGATCAGAAACATTTTGTGTGACAAACATGCAAAAGAATAAGAAATCAGGAAGGGGGCAAATAGTTTTTCACACCACTGTATACTAGCAAAATACCCGCGCTTCGCAGCGGACAAGTAGTGTGTTAAAGAGGTTATGAAAAAGAAAATGAAACATTTTAAAAATAACGTAACATGATTGTCAATGTAATTGTGTTGTCATTGTTATGAGTGTTGCTGTCATTCTGGGCTCATCAGGTGTACACACTCCACTGCACTCCCTCTCAGGAATCGAACCTCGGACGTCAGCGCCAGAGGCGATGCCCCTAACGTTGCGCCACGGCGTGCGGTTCGTTTATTTGACAGCATGTAGATCGGGGTAATTACATTCACGGCATTCGAAGTCTGTGTCACAATCTGATTGTAACCACCCATACAATCAGATTGTGACACAGACTTCGAATGCCGTGAATATATATATATATATATATAAAGTCAATGTGTGTATCTATGTATGTTCCAGCGTCACGTCCGAATGGCTGGAGCGATTTTCATGCAACTTGGTACACATGTTCCTCATTGGTCGAATAAAAATACTGTAAGGTGAAATCAGCCATAACTCACCCCCTTCTGGGTAGGGTGAGGGGTGATCTTGCTGTCTTGTATGCATGTTATCATCCAGTTGACACTCGGAACGACCACCAAAGGGTGAACTGGAGGTGACTGTCAGCATTCTTTATGTTAGAGCGCCACCGCACGCCCCTGTTGCTTTTGAAATGAACTCTTTTAGGGCGGATGTCAACTTTTGTCGACAGGAGGGGTTGAGGGCGACAATCAGCTGTTAATGGCGACAAAACTCACTGTCACATCGCAGGCATTCCCTCTGTGCTTGGAGGAATGCTAGACTCGTTGACTCGGCAACTAATCCTTGCGTGTGCGTGAGTTGCGAAATGTAAACAAAGGCAAGATGGCACCGACATGTCAGAAGGGAGCGAAGTGAGTGCAGAAAAGAAAACACTCGGCAGATGATGTTTTGCGCATTATCGCTGAGTCGGACTCTGATTTTTCAGATCGGATTTTATTGACAGTGATCAGGAGATCAAACAAGAGAGTGAGAAGCCGGCATCAGCTGATCGGACACCAGCCGATGCCGCACCAGCTGATCGCATTTGCGCAGCCGATGCACTTACAGCAAGGTTCGTGTGGGGGGGAATACCCAGACATTGATCCGTGGGAGCCGAACTGGCTACTGGACTTCACAGACAGCATGGCTTGCTGTTGGACACGACAGATCACCAGCTGTTGTACTTCAGGCTGCTCTCTCCTGATGCCGCTTTTCAGCTACTGTCAGACGAGACAAACAGGTAGGCAGAGCAATTTTTTGAATCGCGGGCTGTGCTTGCATCGCATTCTCGTTTTTCAAAGTGGAAACCCACAACAAAAGACGAGATGAAAGGCGTTGTGGCATTACAAATAGAGATGGGACAGAACTTGTGATATAACTTCAGGGAGCATTGGTCCAAACGTGCTTTGTCCCCTGGTGGCTTTTGACAGGTTATCTCCCAGATCCGCCTTTAGCTCTGGCGGCCGGCAGCTGTTCTACTGGGAATTCTTGCCAGTTGCCGAAAAAATATTTAGCCCTCCAAGAGTTAAACAAGCTAAAAAGATATGTGCCTCAGCTTTAACTATACTTGCTTATAATTAAACTGTAAACACAAAGTTACTTTTCTTTGTAAATGGTAATGCATGTGTTGCACATTACCACAGGGTCTTGGACTTTTTCCAGCATTAGTTATTCTTTTCCTGGTCTTTGTAGAGATTCTTATCATTCTCAGCTTATTCACCATTTTATTTATTTAAATTTGCATTGGTTCTCTTACTTAATTCGGATGTAAGGATTTCTTTTATGGATTCTAGTTTTTTGCAAGCCATATCTTTATATGGAAATTCTGCTATTTTTTTGCCTAAAAGCAGCAGTACACGATCTTGTCCTTGTCTTCAACTGACCACTGGACTGTGTTCATCCTGCACTTTTGGGGTCCGCTGTGGTGGGACCAGTATCACTTTCTATCTGGACTGTCACAACATTTGAAGTCTTCTTCTCTTTATCTGCAGATGTTCTACTATTACTATCACATACAGTGGGGGGAAATAATTATTTGATCCCCTGCTGAATTTGTAAGTTTCTGCACTTACAAGGCAATGAACAGTCTCTGATTTTATGGTAGTTTCATTTTAATAGAGAGAGGCAGAATATCAACCAAAAATCCAGAAAAAGCACATCTATCTATTATAAAGATAAAAATCTTGCAAGGAGACAAGACGTGATTTTCTTGGAGACACTTTAACGTCCCGTGTGACAAAGCAGTGAGACAAAAGGACAGCTGCTGTACAGGCTTTTAAATGTTTGCGTCTCTGCTGCTCACGTTACTTCAAACTGGCTGGCACGTAGCGTGCCCAGGTGGGCGAGCGAAGCAAGCAGGGGGCAAAGCTCCCTAGTTACGTAAAAGTTATAAATTGATTTGCATACCATTGAGAGAAGTAAGTATTTGATCCCCTACAACCCAGCCGGGATTCTGGCTCCCGCAGATTATAATCTTTGTGCCATGTGGGCAAACAGCCAATCAATCAATGATACTCCTGATCTCAACTCATTATGTGTATAAAGCACACCTTTCCACAGAATCAATTTCTTCCATTCCAACTTCTTCACCACCATGGGCAAGACCAAAGAGCTGTCAAAGGATGTCAGGGACAAGACTGGAATGGGCTACAAGACCATCAGCAAGAAGGTTGGTGAAAAGGTGTTGGGTGTGATTATTCAGAAATGGAAGAAATATTAAAATGACCATCAATCGCCATCGGTCTGGAACTCTATGCAAGATTTTGCCTCATGGGGTGAGGACGATCACGAGAAAGGTGAGGGATCAGCCCAAAACTAAACGGGAGGAGCTTGTTAATGATCTGAAGGCTTGGGAGAAGGTGCTGTGGTCAGATGAAACCAAAATAGAGCTCTTTGGAATCATGTTTGGAGGAAGAGAAATGCTGAGTACGACCATTTTAGATGTTCACTGGCAAATTTAAGATGGGCCTGTACATTTGCCTTTTTGAGTAGGGGGACCTTGCAGGTGCTGCAAGATTTCAATCCATTACAGCATAGTGTGTTACCAATGGTGTTCTTGGTGACTGTGGTTCCAACTGCCTTCACATCATTAACAAACTCCTCCCGTGTAGTTTTTGGGCTGATCACTCACCTTCTTCAGGGTCGTCCTCACCCCATGAGGCAAGGTCTTCCATGGAGCTCCAGACTGAGGGCGACTGATGGTCATTTATATTTATCTTCCATTTCTGAATAATCACACCAACAGTTGTCACCTTCTCACCAAGCTTCTTGCTGGTGGTCTGGTAGCCCATTGCAGGCTTGTACAGGTCTTTGACAGCTGTTTGGTGTTTCCCATGGTGGTGGAAAGGTTGGAATGGAAGAAATTGATTCTGTGGACAGGTGGGCTATATACACATAATGAGTTGAGATCAGGAGTATCTGGAATTGACTGATTGTAATCTGTGTGCCATCTGTGGGAGCCAGAATTCTGTCTGGGTTGTAGGGGATCAAATCCTTATTTCACTCAATGACATGCAAATCAATTTATAACTTTTATGTAATGTGTCTTTTCTGGATTTTTGGTTGATATTCTGTCTCTCTCCATTAAAACAAAACTACCATATAAATTAGAGACTGTTCATTTCTTTGTAAGTGAGCAAACGTACAATTCAGCAGGTGATCAAATAATTATTTCCCCAACTGTATACCATCCCAAAGGCCAAAGCAAAGAATGGGCACCTTTTTATCTGGGGATATGAATGCCCAGGATGAATGACTTTTTTGTACTCTTTTAATATTACAAGTGTAGTTTCTTGAAGAGATTAGTACTTTCATACGGTGGAATACCCAATCAAGATGCGGGGAGTTGGAAGAGTTCCATTTATACCTTCTTTACCTGAATACTTACTCCTTTAAGGCTTCCTCTTTATCTCCTGTGACTTTCAGAGTGTTTCTAAAGTTGGTTACACGAGAAAATTGTCTGCCACATTCAGAACAGCAATGGTAGCTTCTATCCGGTGTGAATTGGTTTGTGGGTGTGAAGATGGCCTCTTTGTGAAAATCGTTTGCCACATTCAGAACAGCAATATGGACTCGCTCTCCAGTGTGAATTTGTCTATGGCTTCAAAGAGTACTTCTGTCCGAGAATTGTTTTCCACATTCAGGAACGCAATATCACCTCTGTCCAGTACGAGTTCTAAAGTGTATCTGAAGAATACATTTGTGTTACATTTGTAACAGCTTTTTACAGTTATAGAAAATTTCCTATTCTTCACAGGATCAAACAATGACATATTTCTTCGTTCTTATCACAGCTACTGAGGTTTCCATATGGCAGGGCTCCCTCAGACCTGTTGTAATAAAAAAAAGTCTATTGGAACCATTTGTAGTGTTGATCTCAGCTATTATTTAAAGGAAAATTCCCAGACAATTATATACAATGATGGTAATCATCAAAACTTAAGGACTCCTGGATATACATTTCACTTCTTCCTCCATCAACTTCCTCCTACAGAGCTTTCTTCTTCTATCCCATGTGCACTGCAGAGTGTCTCTTAAGACTGACCAGACGCACAAATTTTTTGCCACATTCCGAGCAAGAAAATGGCTTCTCTCCTGTGTGAACTGAAGAATGCCTCTTAAGACTGCCCCTTAATGAAAACTGTTTGCCACATTCCAAACAGCTGTAGGGCTTCTCTCCAGTGTGAGTTCTAGTGTGTCTGTGAAGACTGCTCCGCTCAGAGTACTGTTTGCCACATTCATAACAGCAATACGGCTTTTCTCCAGTGTGAGTTCTAAAGTGTATCTGAAGAAGAGTCCTGCGACAGAATTGTTTGCCACATTCATTACAGCGATACGGCTTTTCTCCTGTATGAGTTCTAATATGGGTCTGAAGATTACTCCTTAGCGAAAACTGCTTGCCACATTCATTACAGCAAAACGGCTTCAATCCCGTGTGAATTCTTTTGTGGGCTTGCAGATGGGCATTTTGTGAAAACTGTTTGCCACACTCGTAACAGCAATGAGGCTTCTCTCCCGTGTGAATTCTCTTGTGGGTCTGAAGACTGCTCCTTTGTGAAAACCGTTTGCCACAGTCAAAACAACAATGCGGCTTCTCTCCTGTATGAATTCTCTTGTGGGTATGAAGAGTGCTCCTTAGCAAAAACCGTTTGCCACATTCCAAACAGCTGTACGGCTTCTCTCCAGTGGGAGGTACGGTGTTTCTCTGAAGACTGCTCCTGTCAGAGAATTGTTTGCCACATTCACTAATGCCGAGATGTTTGCTTCCTGTATAAAGTTTAAAAGAAAATGTTTAATCCAATGTCCTAATATTTACAGTACATTACATCACAACATTAAACAAATGCTGCCTGAATTTATGAACAACTTTTGATGCGCTGAAGCAATTGTAAAACTTAAGAAATGTGTGGAAGAGCACTCACCTTGTGAATTTTTCTTTCTGTATTATAACTACTCACCACACGTGTGCAGTCACCATTACTAAGAAGTTGAAATTCTCAAAATAAATAGATCATAAGTGACAAAATGAACTGTCAAGATTATTGCACACATTTTGTTAACTACGTTACAGAACTGTATCATCATTTTGTCATCAAATTCCTACAGTGTTATTCAGAATTACATTTTTTTAATGTTGTTCGATAAATGGAGGTAAAAAGTGATAATCAAGATATTCAAGAGTTTCATTTATTAAGCAGAGTGTCATGGCAAGTATGTTAACAACTTATAACTTGAGGAAAGCCGACTATATGGGGATGAGGAAGAGTCAACAAAACATCAGATGGGGAAACAAAAACTCAGCAGTGATAAATGAAGGTTGGTATCGCTTCAGAGATCTTCTGATCCAGACTCAAAATATGTTTATTCTGAAAAGCAGTAACACAAAAAAAGACAAAAGAATCTTCCAAATGGATAATTAGGAGTATTATTTATAAAAAATGTATAACTGAAAAGATCACTGTACAAGAAAATAAATTCTAACATAGAGGAATGCCGGACACTACATCAAGAGATCAAAAAAAGCATTTGAAACGTGAAAAAAGAAACTGAAATGAAAATTGCTGGAGAAGCCAAAACGAACGGCAAGCAATTTTTTCAGACTACGGTACTCTAGTAAAAAAAAAAAGACGATAAAAGAAAATTTAAGAAACCTTAGGGACAAATGGAGAAATCATTGAAAATGAGAAGGAAATAACAAATAAACTGAATAAATGTTTCACCCAAGTATTTCTAAAGGAAGAAACAAGCAGAATGCCTCATGCAGAAGTAAAAACAAACTCTGAGTTCAAGGATTTTAAAACAGAAGAGTCAGATGTGCATCAATTCCTCAATATGTTGAAGACTAATAAAACCCCTGGACCTGATGGGATCTTACCAATTGTATTGAAAGAAATAAAAGACTTCACCTATAAACGCTTATTAGATATACTTCAGCAGCTTCAGAAAGGAGAAGTACCTGATGTCACACACGTGAGCATGGGAGGCAGCTAAAAGGCTCAAAGGGAGGTAATTCCACGCCAGACCAGGGGATGGCAGAGTGCACCGATCCTTAGTCTGTTTCATCGGCAGACCGACCGTGGGAAATTTCATCTGGGTCTGATGAGGTCACTTCCTGTTCTGGCCCCGATGACATCACTTCCCCTGCCTGT
This sequence comes from Erpetoichthys calabaricus, assembly GCF_900747795.2. Classification (NCBI taxonomy): domain Eukaryota; kingdom Metazoa; phylum Chordata; class Cladistia; order Polypteriformes; family Polypteridae; genus Erpetoichthys; species Erpetoichthys calabaricus. The sequence goes on along the minus strand of NC_041394.2, from coordinate 353,618,681 downwards.
CTTTAAAGCTGCCACTTTTCCCTATCTGTTTGTTCTTGTTCTGGACTAAAGTCTGTAAACCTTGAACCACAACCTTCGCTTTTGGCTGCCAGTTTCAAGTATACGGGCGGCTGCCCACAAACCTCTTTCTGTGCTCGTTTGAATCCTTTCACACTGCGGACTGGAAAGTTGCAAATGTGACTCTGATCTTGAAGAAGGGACACAAAATGGATCCTAGTAATTACAGACCATTTCTGTGCCATGCAAAATTATGGAAACTAGAATAAGAAATACATTAGAAAATTACCTAACAGAAAATAATATTCTAAATAACACCCAGCATGGGATTATGAATGAGAGGAAGGTCCTGCCAAACCAATCTTTTAGATTTTTTTTGAAGACGCAACTGAAATAGATGACAAGAAAAAAGCATATGCTGAAATTTACATAGACTTTCAATAAGCCTTTGACACACCAAATATTCATTCTGCAACTAGAAACTGTAGGCATCAGTGGGAAACCTACAAAACTGGATCTCTAGTTGTTTAACTGTGTGGTCCTTAGGGGGCACTGCAGCTCCCCAAACTCCCAACACACACAATCTATGACACAAGTTTGCCACAAACAGAATGTTTTATTGTGGTAAACTCTTCTTTCAGCAAGACTTTGTGGGCGGAGTGCTGACTCTTAGGCTACAGGTCTGTGCCGGTATTTGAAAGGTTGCCAGTTCAAATCCCTATTACTGCCATAAGAGATCCTGTCCTGCTGGGTCCTTGACCAAGGCTCTTAACCTTCAGTTGCTCCAGGGGCACTATACAATGACTGGCCCTGTGCTCTGACCCCAAGGGGTATGTCATACAGGAAGAGACCTTTGAAAAGGATTTAGGGATTTATGTTGACACAACATTTTCATCGACTGAGCAATGCACAGAAGCAATTACAAAAGGCAAATAAAATGTCATGTTATATCATAGAAGCTGTTGAATTTAAGTCAAGGGATGTTGTGCTCAAAATGTGTAGTATACTAGTAAGACCACATCTGGAGTTTTGTGTGTAGTTCTGGCCACCACAGTACAAGGAAGAAATAGCAGCACTTGAAGGTGTGCAGAGGAGAACAACCAAGTGCATCATGGGACTGAAGGACATGTCCAACTGCGACAGACTCACAGAATTTGCTTTGTCTGAGCAGAGGAGATTGTATGGGGACCTGACTCAGGTATTTAAAATCCTCAAAAGGTTTAGATAAAGGAGATCCATCAACGTTCTTTCAGCTTAACGGTGAATCAAGTACTCGAGGACATCGGTGAAAATTAAAGGGCAGTACAATTAAAATTGAAGCCAGGAAGCACTTCTTTACGCAAACAGTTGTGGGACTTTGGATCAAACTACCAGGAAATGGAATTGAAGCAGAAACCTGGACAACCATCAAGAAAAGTCTGGATGAGATATCTGGACAGCTTAGCTATTAGGTAAGCAAACGGACGACAAATGGACTGAACGGTCTCCTCTCCTTTTTTTCAAATTTCTTACGTTCTTACAAAATGCACCTTTAATAATGAGAATGTGCCCTGACATTCATTGAGCTTGGGAAAGGACACTATACAAATAAAATGTGTAATTATTTCTTCACAATTGGTTAAGGCTTTGGACTTTAAACCCTGAGGTTGTGGGTTCAAATCCCATTGCTGACACCATTGTGTGACCCAAAGCGAGTCACTTCACCCGCCTGTGCTCCAATTGGAAAATGAAAAGAAATGGAAGCAATTATATCTCAATTGTTGCAGGTAGCTTTAGATAAATGCATCGGCCAAATAAATAAATGTAAATTTTAGAAGAAATTAATGTGGAAATCAGAGGAATTCCAAAGGGTTCCCAAAACTTTTCTTGCAACAATATTGCAATACAAAAACAGAAAATCTCTAATCCTTACATCCCCCATAGAACTAGGGTGTTGTACCGTGTTAGCCATTATGAATGTAGAGAAAAGCCAACAAAATGACACCTTTTATTGGCTAACTAAAAAGATTACAATATGCAAGCTTTCGAGGCAACTCAGGCCCCTTCTTCAGGCAAGATGTAAGAATGGGCCTGAGTTGCCTCGAAAGCTTGCATATTGAAATCTTTTTAGTTAGCCAATGAAAGGTGTCATTTTGCTTGGTTTTTCTCTACATCCCTCATAGATAAATGGTCAAGCCACATTAACCAAAAAATAAATCACAGCAGTTTCATTTCATTCCTAAGTCTCTCATCAACAGCATAAGACCACCCTTTCAGGCCCATCATCCCCCACCCAGCTCTAAAACCTGCACATATTTACACTTACTTTTTGTAGATTTATTTTTAGACGGTGGCTGATCTTCTGTGGTTCTATCCATGACATTCTCCTCCGTCCTATTTGTGTCAGAATGTAAAGATTCACTCTTCACGCTGATAGAAGGCCCAGGAGAGTGACAGTATTTGCTCGGAGAAGAGGCCATCCCAGTCATGGCTCCATCTTGACATGCATAGTGAAGATCCTCTTCCTTGACACTTTCCAGACTTGTATGGATACTCGTCTCAATGCTGACAAACTTCTCTTCAGCCTCTTCTTTAACACGCACTAACCCCAGCTCACAGTAGTCCTCTTTAATGCAGAGATGCTCCTGTTTAGGGCGGACAGACTCCCATTCACAGTCCTCCTCCTTAATATTTACAGTCCTTATCTCCGGGATATTCACGTCAGCCTCACACATCTCCTCTTTCACATCCATCTAGACGTTACGAGTAAAACTGCAGCTTCTCTCTCTCTGTGGAAAGAACAGAATTGAATGAAGTTAAAACTGCCATCATACAGACCTAAAGCAATTTGATTTTCATTTTACAGCACCTTTGCACTTAACGTGCCTGTCAAATCAGACAGTTCACAGCATGTTGACAGTAACTCATCACTCTTCATATCAAATTTGTGTAATAAACAAAAAAAAGTGAGTGGACTGAAAGTCCAACAGGCTGGAAGAAGATGACGGCCATCTTGCAATGTTGTGGGTTAGCAGAATTCAATACTGGGATTTAACAAACAGTGTTGATGGAGTCCCAGAATTGTGTTATCAGTTATGTTGAGGAATGTTTATACAAGTGGAGCCTCGGGATTGGGTTAAGAAACAGATACCTGTCAGGATGGGGAAGATGAAAGAAGAACTTTGCTGGCTTTTGTCAGAAATTCAAAATTTAAATATTACTCCATTAAATGAAGTTATTTCCGATCACTACTTAATTACATTTAATTTAATCCTGCCCTTACCAATACTCACAGATTAAAACAAAGACACTGTGACATCTAGACTGTAGTTCTGTTTCAAAATTTATAGATACTTTGAGTAAGTCGAGTGTAATTGTGGAAAACCATTTAGATCAGTACATGAAAAACAATTTAGATCAGCTAACATCACATTATAATGTGGTTTAATGAACACTCGAGCTCTTAAATTAGAGTGTCGAAAACTGGAGAACAACAACGCTGCAGGACTTTCAAATTGCATGGACAGAGTGTTAAAAAATATAAAAAGCTCTCTTTAAATCTCGCTCAGACTACTATTCTAAAATAATAGCAGTAATAAAAATCCTTTAGAACAGTGGCTAAATTAACAAATGGAAATTCAGATCTACAGTGCAAAATATCAACAGATATTAGAAGTACAGACTTTATGAACGTCTTTAATGAGAAAATTAAAAATATTAGATCCCAGATCTCAGCATCACAGTTTGCAAGCTGGACCTGCTTTCTTCAGATTGTAATGGAATTAAATGAACATCTGAACTGGTCTGACCATCTTATGCCATTTATTGCCCAGTTATTGAGTGCATCAGTTCTCCCGTATCCACCAGACATTTGTGTGTGTGTATAGGGATTATTGTTTATTATTTATATATATTTGCCTTGAGCTTCTGCAAATTTCTAATAAAGTAATAAAGTACATCTATGCATTATACAGTGCCTTTCACTATCTATCTTGTCTATTTATCTATCTATCTATCTGAGTGGACTGAATGAAAACTTAAGACATCCATAACGTGTCGTCCCCAAACAGCAAGCATTTACCCGCTATTTGTCTCTCGCTAATGGGATTTAGTTTTTTTTTTTTTATATACTTTTTGGCATTCCTGCCTCACTCGAAGGCCACCATTCCTACGCCAAGTGTGAAGCAGACACAGACAATAATATCCAACGGCCGAGCCAGAGCACCATACGTCACCGCACAGACGGGACTCTACTATGAGGGGCCAAACAGGGTATAAATCATATATTTCTGTGTGTAATCTATTGGTTTACGTGTGAACATTGTTGGTTTATGAATATTTACTATTGGTTTGCGTTTGTACAATACTGGTTTCATTCATGACCTACAGTGCATCCGGAAAGTATTCACAGCGCATCACTTTTTCCACATTTTATTATGTTACAGCCTTATTCCAAAATGGATTCAATTCATTTTTTCCTCAGAATTCTACACACAACACCCCATAATGACAACATGAAAAAAGTTTACTTGAGGTTTTTGCAAATTTATTAAACATAAAAAAACTGAGAAATCCCATGTACATAAGTATTCGCAGCCTTTGCTCAATACTTTGTCGATGCACCTTTGGCAGCAATTCCAGCCTCAAGTCTTGTTGAATATGATGCCACAAGCTTGGCACACCTATCCTTGGCCAGTTTCGTCCATTCCTCTTTGCAGCACCTCTCAAGCTCCATCAGGTTGGATGGGAAGCGTCGGTGCACAGCCATTTTAAGATCTCTCCAGAGATGTTCAATCGGATTCAAGTCTGGGCTCTGGCTGGGCCACTCAAGGACATTCACAGAGTTGTCCTGAAGCCACTCCTTTGATATCTTGGCTGTGTGCTTAGGGTCGTTGTCCTGCTGAAAGATGAACCGCCGCCCCAGTCTGAGGTCAAGAGCGCTGTGGAGCAGGTTTTCATCCAGGATGTCTCTGTACATTGCTGCAGTCATCTTTCCCTTTATCCTGACTAGTCTCCCAGTCCCTGCTGCTGAAAAACATCCCCACAGCATGATGCTGCCACCACCAGGCTTCACTGTAGGGATGGTATTGGCCTGGTGATGAGCGGTGCCTGGTTTCCTCCAAACGTGATGCCTGGCATTCACACCAAAGAGTTCAATGTTTGTCTCATCAGACCAGAGAATTTTCTTTCTCATAGTCTGAGAGTCCTTCAGGTGCCTTTTGGCAAATTCCAGGTGGGCTTCCATGTGCCTTTTACTAAGGAGTGGCTTCTGTCTGGCCACTCTACCATACAGGCCTGATTGGCGGATTGCTGCAGAGATGGTTGTCCTTCTGGAAGGTTCTCCTCTCTCCACAGAGGACCTCTGACAGATTGACCATTGGGTTCTTGGTCACCTCCCTGACTAAGGCCCTTCTCCCCTGATCGCTCAGTTTAGATGGCCGGCCAGCTCTAGGAAGAGTCCTGGTGGTTTCGAACTTCTTCCACTTACGGATGATGGAGGCCACTGTGGTCATTGGGACCTTCAAAGCAGCAGAAATTTTTCTGTAACCTTCCCCAGACTTGTGCCTCGAGACAATCCTGTCTCGGAGGTCTACAGACAATTCCTTTGACTTCACGCTGGGTTTGTGCTCAACTGTGGGACCTTATATAGACAGGTGTGTGCCTTTCCAAATCATCTCCAGTCAACTTAATTCACCACAGGTGGACTCCAATTAAGCTGCAGAAACATCTCAAGGATGATCAGGGGAAACAGGATGCACCTGAGCTCAATTTTGAGCTTCATGGCAAAGGCTGTGAATACTTATGTACATGTGCTTTCTCAATTTGTTTATTTTTAATAAATTTGCAAAAACCTCAAGTAAACTTTTTTCACGTTGTCATTATGGGGTGTTGTGTGTAGAATTCTGAGGAAAAAAATGAATTTAATCCATTTTGGAATAAGGCTGTAACATAACAAAATGTGGAAAAAGTGATGCGCTGTGAATACTTTCCGGATGCACTGTATATTGGTTTGTTTCTGTATATTATCGGTTTGTGCCTGAACTATGTCTCTTTGTATGTACATACCACTGCTTTTCATATGAACTATATTGATTTGAGTATGTAGGTCACTGTTTCCAGTGTGAACTGCATCGGTTTACACTTGCATGTTATCGGTTTGCGTATGAACAATATTGCATTGCGTTTTGTGTCGGTCTAAAAATGGATTTGTGAATGCATTATATTGGTTTCATGCACGTCTTATACTGGTTTCATGTGGGTAACGTGTCAGTTTTGCGCTTGAACTCTGTTGGTTGGATGTGTGTACCATGTCGGTTTCTCGTATGAAACATGCTGGTTATGAGTGCGCACCCTATCGTAACTCTGTGTATAAACTCTGTCGGTTCTGCGTGCGAACTCTATTGGTTGTTCTGCAATCTTCAGTGGAAATGGGAGGGGCAAGAAACAGAAACTCAGGGCCGGTAGAGTCATGGAGCGTGAAGAGAAGCGGACAGGAGACGGACCTGCGTTAAAACAGGGCAGTATTTTCTTTTTCACACAATACATTTGTGAAAGGACTTGGTGGTAATTATTACTATTTAACAGAATCTACCCTTGAGTCTGTAATGAACACAAGACTGGAGTTAGGTACGTATTTGGCCGTCATCTTATTCACATCCAGGTCTATGTTTGCTCGCAACAAGCCACTGTACTTTTTCACCCAATTTTTGAAACCAGTTATTTATTCTGAAGGCAAAATCTTCAACATTTACGACTGGCGCTTTTATCCAACATACATCCAACATTGGTTGACTTTTTATTCGCTTCCAGCTACATGCTCGCTTGCAACCTGCGACTCTACTTTTTCAGACAGCTTTTGCAAACCAGTTAGTTATTCTAAAGGAAAAATATTCTATATTTACGACTGACGCCTTTATCCAATGTAACATTTAGTTACTACTGGTTACATTTCTTATGCTCAGTGTCCCCGCAGTGTGCCACACAGACATGTGAAGTGGCTTGCTCATGGTTACACAGTGTCACTATCAGGACTTGAACCTACAAACTCAGGATTGAAAGTGCAAAGCCCTAACCACAGTGCTTGCACACCTACAACGTGTATATTAACTGCCTAAACATGTCCATTCTTTGAAAAGCTAAATATGCCACCTTTAGGACCTGCATGGGTGAGTTACATCATATTGGGTCACCTTACTTTTTACAGCTTTGTGACAAGGAAGGTGCATTTTTTTAAAGATGCAGCCAAGTTTTGCTCTGCCCAATGTGGGTACCTGGGTGAAATTGACAAAGTTCTGTCACTCCAATATCTGACAGATGGGATTAACTGTGTCATTTAAGGGGCACCGTAAAGAGTTAAATCATTTTGGACCACCTTCATTTTCATAGTTTTGTGACACTGGCATAATATAAACGTGTCCAGGACAGATTCCTTTGTTAAATTTGAGTTTAACATTTTTGACCCATGCAGGACAAAAATGAGAAATAATTATTTTTTCAAATAATGGATTGGTTTGTAATGATGCTGGTTAATGTACACTCTGTAGAATATTATGCCTTGCTGTTCCAAAAGAATCAGAAGCTGGTTTTCAAAAGCTGTGTGAATAAGTAGCTGACTGCAAGCATATACTGGATGTAGCTAAGAGTGATCCCGTGATCATTTCAGAATTAAGGGAAAACACTCTTAAAAATAATTACCACCAAGCCCATTCACAAACTTAGAGTGACGGGCAAAAATATTCAATCCCTTTAAAAGTCATCCTAATTTTCTGCATGACAAAAGATTTGTCCACATAGTTATCCATTTGGTATTTTTAAAGTGAACTCTTGTGCTGTAACAATGCATTTCCAAAGTCCAAATAAACCATTTTCTGTAGATATTTAATGAAGGAGAAAAACTCCAAAGTGAGGCTTCTTATATCCAGAGAGATAGAAGGGACTCACAAGTCAGTCATTTTACAACCTGCTATATCCTAACTACAGGGTCACGGGGTCTGCTGGAGCCAATCCCAGCCAACACCGGGCGCAAGGCAGGAAACAAACCCCGGGCAGGGCGCCAGCCCACCGCAGGGACTCACAAGTACCACCTCATTATATTTAATTATGACTATCACCTTTGTAATTCATTTGTCTTTGGTGTAAACCTGGAGCTTCCAAAGCACAGAGGTTTAAATACTCATGTATACTTATGGAGTTTTTCTTGTTCAGTTAAATGTGCACAGAACATGGTTTATTTTGACTTTGGAAATGTTTTGTTACAATATAAGAAAAAATACTGAATGAATAAATGTGTGTACAAATCTTTTGTCTTGCAGAAAATTATGACAACTTTTGAAGGGATTGAATACTTTTGCGTGCCACTGTACATCTGTAAAAGGGATTGGTGGTGATTATTTTTAACATCTGAAATGATCACAGGACTGAAGTTAGGTACAGCTTTTTATTCACTATTAGCTACACATATGCCTGCAGTCAGCTACTATTCACAAACCAGCTTCTTCTTCTATGTTAACAGCAAGGCAAAATATTCTACAGCGTGTACATTAATCTGCAAACTGATCCATTATTTTCAAAAAATAAATAAACATTCCAGATTTTGAACTTGAAAGGGTTGAAAATGTTAAACGCAACTTTAACAAAGGAATCTGTCCTGGACCAGTTTATATTATGCCAATTAATATACATATTGTAGATGTACAAGCATTGTGGCTTAGTGCTTAAGACTTTGCAATTTTAAACCCCTGAGTTTGTAGGTTCAAGTCCTGATAATGACACTGTGTGACCGTGAGCAAGACACTTCATCTTTCTGTGTGGTGTGAGGGGCAAAGGGCGAATGCTAAATGTATGTTGGATAAAAGTGCCAGTCGTAAATATTGAACATTTTGCCTTCAGAATAAATAACTGGTTTCAAAAATTGGGTGAAAAAGTACAGTGGCTTGTTGCGAGCAAACATAGACCTGGATGTGAATAAGCCCTGGTCAGGGTCACCAATGATCTTCTGATGACGGCAGATACTGGTTCACCTTCACTACTTATCCTCCTTGACCTGACAGCTGCTTTTGACACAATAGACCATAACATCAATTCTTCACCGCCTGCAATACACTATTGGACTCTCAGGAAATGTTCTAAATTGGTTTACATCATACCTGACTGGCAGAACTGAGCATGTCGCCCTTGGCAGCGCAAAGTCCCACACCCACAACATCACCTGTGGTGTTCCACAGGGCTCTGTGCTGGGCCCTATCCTTTTTACTATCTACATGCTCCCCCTTGGAACTGTCATTGGCAGACATGGTTCATCGTTCCATTGCTATGCCAATGACACTCAGCTTTACCTCAGGACTACTCCCACCTCCTCTACTGCTCCTCTGCCAACATCTACATTGTCTACCTGCCTGGAGGAGATAGAGGCATGGATGAGGCTCAATTTTCTTCAGTTGAACAGATCCAAAACAGAAGCCATCTTAGTTGGTACATCACATCATCTTCGATCTTCTACCATCACCAGTATTACTTTCTCTGGCCAAAATATTCCTCTTTCCACATCTGTTACTAATTTGGGTGTTAGAATGGACTCCCAACTTACTTTTGACACCCACATCAAATATCTCTGTAAGTCATCTTTTTACCATCTCAAGAACATCGCCAAACTCCGCCCATTACTCACCCTGGCAGATACAGAGAAGCTCGTCCATGCCTTTGTCTCTTCCAGGCTGGATTATTGTAATGCGCTCCTCATTGGGATTCCTTGCAAGAGTATCCAGAGACTCCAGTATATTCAGAACAGCGCTGCCAGGATCCTGATGAGGGTGCGAAAGTATGATCACATCACCCCAATCCTGAAAACCCTTCACTGGCTCCCTGTTTCATTCAGAATAGAGTACAAGGTCTCCCTTCTTACCCATCAGTGCATTTATGGACATGCCCCTCTTTATCTACAGGAACTCCTCACCCCTCATAACTCCTTACGTTCCCTCCGCTCTGTACACACTAACACTCTTCAAGTCCCCAGAACTAAGCTCAGCAGCATGGGTGACAGGGCGTTTTCATCTGTGGCGCCAAGGCGGTGGAATGCCCTCCCTGATTACCTGAGTGCCCCACAGTCGACCGAGGCCTTTAAGCGAAACCTAAAAACTCATCTTTTTAGAAAGTCATTTTGTTAAAGTATTTTATAGATTCTTCTGTTTTTTTTTTTTTTTTTATTTATTATTCTATTTTTACTCTGTAGCACTTTGGGATTGCTAAAATATAAAGTGCAATATAAATAAAATTTGTTATTATTATTATTATTATTATTAGATGACGGCCAAATACGTACCTAACTTCAGTCTTGTGTTCATTACAAACTCAAGGGTAGATTCTGTTAAATAATAATAATTACCACCAAGTCCTTTCGCAAACGTATTGTGCAAAAAATAAAATACTGCACTGTTTTAACGCAGATCGGTCTCCTGACCGGTTCTCTTCACCTTCCATGACTCTACCGACCCTTGAGTTTCTGTTTCTTGCCCCGCCCATTTCCGCTGAAGATCACGTGAATAACCAATTGCGTTCACACGCATAACCGATAACAGTTCATACACAGAGTTGCGATAGGGTGCGCACGCATTACCATTATGTTTCGTACGTGAAACCGACATTGTACACACATACAACCAATAGAGCTCAAGCGCAAAATTGACAGGTTACCCACATGAAACCAGTATAGTGCATACACAAATCCATTGTTAGACTGGCACAGAACGCAAGCCAATATGTTCATAAGCTAACCGATTACATGCAAGTGTAAACAGATTCAGTTCACTCACAAACCAATGACAAACATACTGGAACCAGTGACATACACACATAAATCAATCCAGTGGTATGCATATACAAACGGGTATAGTTCAGGCACAAACCGATAATATACGGACACAAACCAATATAGTTCATATGAACGAAACCAGTATTGTACACATACAAACCGATAGTAAATATTCATAAACTAATGTGTTCACAGGGAACAGTAGAGGGCACTCTATCTGTTATGTATGTATGGAAGGACCTTTCCAATAAAGTTATACTGTATATTGCATCAGAGACTCGCGTGAGCGTGCGTAATAGCACTACGCAGATGTTAAGTCGAGCAGATAGTTTAAGCTAATAAAAAACGACATGAATAAAGTGAACGTAAAGATGAAAACCTCAAACTCGGATCACTTACCTTCTGCCTCTCTGTCATGTACTGTTTTAAAAGCCGACCTACTCAGCAGTCGGCTTCTGATTACTGCACACCGTCTCACTCTCTCGCAAGTCGCATTCGATGACGTCATGGGTTAGCGTAATCTAAGTGCGTCATCAAGGGCGACGAAAACCGAAGAGCATGTAAACATTTGCTGTCAGTTGGTGCCAGAAAAGAAGGTGACTGTTGCATAATACCCGGAAACTGAAGTAAGTGATCTGAATCTCGGGGGGGTGGGGGGATTTGCTCTTTCGCTTTAGTCAGTGTCATGCGATTTGAATCATGAACAAGTGGAGACTTAAGGACTCTGTTCGAGGGGATTCCTCAGTGTTGCGCGTGATTTGCCACTCATTGTCTTCTGTTTCCGATTCATAGTCATTCAGTGCCGGATGTTCATTCAGTCGCTGTTCTCTGCTGATTGCCGAGTGCTTTGAGAGATTATAATATCCATAAAATCCGCTATATCGTTAACACAACAACAGCAGCACTATTTGAAAACAGAAACAACACAATGTTGAGGATCTTTCACTTTTATTTTCTCTAGAAACTTTCTGCAACTGCATAGTTTGGACGAGCCTTGAAACGAGTCTTTCTTCTCGACCCGCTCGTGTCCGGACCGTATTAACAAAGTCGCTAACAAAACTTGTGGCATCATTGTAGGTAAGTGCTAAGAGGCAGGGAGAAGGTACAAGTGCACTTTTATTAGGAACACCTTCTTAACCTATTGGAACATGTTGAGCCATTTATAACAATTAACAAGACCTTCTGACGGCACCCGCGATTCTAGTTATAATGCAAGACTCTACAGAAAGTGCGGTGGGACAAACTTAGTTATATTATAAGGAACACTATAATACATCGGAGATGTCTACAATCATCAATCGGATGTGCCGACTCTAAATGTTTTCATCTATTGGGTTGCTTCTCCTCTCGCACCAAACTCGTGTCATTCAATATTTTAGCTTACGAAACTTCTGAACTTGTAATTACTGACAGAACTTTCTTCAATACTAGCCGCCCAATCAGTCGTCCTTGTAAAGGAATCCACAGCCAATGCTTCCCCACAATTCGCAGGAGTACTGTTATTCAAATTGCCTGCACTATTGTCATTAATGCTTGCAGCCTCCACAGGGTGAATATCTGTCAACACCTCAGACTGAACTGGAAGGACATTCACGGGCATAAGGAGGTTTGGATGCACCACTTTTTCTATCCCAGTGTCACCGTTTTTCATCCAGAAAATATTAAGTGCTGGGTCCGTCTTAATAACAACATACAAACTGTCCTCCCAGCGAACTGCAAACTTTGGCTTGCCACATTCCCTTTTCTTAGCCAGCAGCACTCAGTCACCTATTGCCACTGAGGCGCCTTTATTTTTTCAGTTGCCTTTCCTGTTGTACCTCGAGTCCTGGCGGCTGAAGGTCGGCCCCTTTCAGGTTCACCATCGCTGCTCCTGGTTCAAGCAGGTCATGGCACCAATGTTAGCTCTGTCTCAGGCACTTCTCTGCATTGCGATTCATTTATTATTATTATTTAGATGAAAACAGAGGCCATACAGTCATTTGTTCCCTTCTCTTATTAGTTTTTTTTCCTCTGGTTCACAGCGGCCATCACAGAACTTCTTTTCATTTTAAAGAAACATATAAAGCTTTAAACAAAAACATCTATAATACAAAACATGTAAATTAAAATATAAAAAATGAAACTCTGTATAGAAAAAAAATTAAAAGAAAAGAAAACCATCATAGAACTGAAGGTCTAACCTGCTTCTCCTGCCTTTTGGAAAGTTCCATTTACATGGCAGGGCCGTTGGTGTTAATTGCCCCTCAGTTCTGCAATGGCACCATATCTCACTAAAATAAAAATAACAAAACTTAAAGAAAATATCCTTGGGCTTTTTTATTAGCCTTTACAATCTAATTCAAAAAATTAAATTAAATAAAAAAATATATATACTAGCCCCGTGGCTCCGCCTGCGTATTACTGAAAAAGGACAGTGAGGAGGACCCCGCCTAGCCCCCCACTTCTGACGTCACGATTCCCCCTCTTTTCGGCCCGGAGACCTCTGTCTCGGATTAGCGAGAATATATCGCTCTTGTAAGCGAACTATGATTCTTAGCATCATGAGAGATGTCGCAATTTCAATCGAAATGTTCAACCAAACTATAGAAAAAAAGCCAGATCTAAATCTGCCAAGTAGTTCTCTCGTTCACTAGCTAAGCAGATGCAGGACCGTTCTTAGGCATAGGCAAATTAGGTGACCACCTAGGGCTCTCACTGCCAAGGGGGCCCCGCCGGGCGCTTTTTTTTTTAACCAAATAGCCTACAATTTACAGGTCCGTATATTTCAGAAGTACAAAGTTTCTCTGGTGGCAGAATTATCAATATTGGTATGCGCGAGCAAAGAGGAAACAGTGACGACGATAGGCAGAATCGAGGTGACGGAGTGGTGGATGGGGCCCCAGTGGGAGGGCACTGTTCATCCACCTCGCCTGCCTCCAAGCGTCTGAGCAACAAATTGATCACGCTATGAATAGCGAAAGCTGGGAAGATAAAAACCATTCCACAAAGCGACTCGACAGTGGGTGGTTTGCTCCGTCCCTCCGTCTGCTCTGCTATAATTATACATATAGGCTATCTTTTCCGTCGAAAAAAGGAAAAGAGGTAGTGGGACATAAATGTTTTGTCTGAGGTCCATTTTGCAACTTCACAATTCAGTTTTATCCTCCGCTCCGGTGGGCTTCAAGGGCCCCCTACCTACGCTCCATGCCTAGGGCCCCCAAACACCTAAGAACGGCCCTGGCGGATGTAAGATACTCCCCGAGGCTGGCGTGTGAGTGAGGAGGGCCACGCCCCCCCCTCCCCTCGGCCCACTCCATCTCTCTTGGATTCACGCAAATAAATCGGGACTGCAAGCGAACTATGATACTTACCGCAATGAGAGAAATTGCAAAATGAACCGAAATGTTCAAGCAAATTATAGAAAAAAGCCAGATGTAAATCTGTTCAGTACTTCTCTCGTTGGCTAGCTGAGTGGATGAAAGATAAGCCCTGAGGCTCGCAAAACTGGTGTAACTGGGACAGGTTCATAGGCCTCCTGTGCTCTTACACACTTTTTCAGTTCAGATTGAGGTCAGGGCTTTGTGATGGCCACTCCAATACCTTGACTTTGTTGTCCTTAAGCCACCATTTTGGATGTCTGCTCTTAGTCCTTGTCCATTTGGATGACCCCTTTGTGACTGAGCTTCAAAATCCTGGCTGAGCTCTTGAGATGTCGCTGCAGTGTCTCTCCATCATTTTCCTTCCTCACCTATTTTGTGAAGTGCACCAGTCCATCCTGCAGCCCCCACAACATGATGCTTGATGGTTGAGATTGTGTTCTTTGGCTTGCAAGCCTCAAACTTTTTCCTCCAAACATAACGTCGGTCATTATGGCTAAACAGTTCAGTCTTGGCTTCATCAGACTAGAGGACATTTCTCTAGATCTTTGTACCCCATTTTGCCATCACAAACTACAGTCTGGGTTTTTGATAGTGTCTTTGTAGCAGTGGGATCTTCTGTGCTCAGCAGCCTTTCAGGTGATGTTGATATTGGACTCATTTTATTGTAGATATTGAGACTCCTCTACCTGTGTCCTTCAGTATCTTCACAAGGTCCTTTGCTGTTGTTCTGGGATTGATGTACACTTTCAAATCTGTTCTTCTCTTGGAGACAGAATGTGTCTCCTTCCTGAGTGGTATGATGACTGGGTGGTCCCATGGGGTTCATGCTTGTGTATTGTTGTTTGTACAGATGAACGTGGAACCTTTGGGCTTTTGGAAATTGTTCTTAAGGATGAACCAGCTTTGTGGTTGTCCACCATTTTTTTCTGAGACCTTGGCTGATTTCTTTTGAGTTCCCATTAAGTCAAACAAAGACTCAATGAGCTTGATGTCAGGCCTTAACATCCATCCTCATGTTGACTCCAATTAGGCTAGTTGGCTCTCAGAAGCTAATTGTGTCATTACCTGAAGGTTTGACATCATTTTCTGGAATTTTCCAAGCTGTTTAAAAGCCCAGTTAACAAAGTGTATGTAAACTTGTGACCCACTGGAATTGTGATCTGGTCAATAAAAAGTGAAATGCTCTGAGCTCTGTGAACATTGGTGGAAAACGTGACTTTTGCCCTGCACAGAGTAGACATCTTCAACAACAGGCCACATTTATAATTTATTAGTTGAAAATCTGTGGAGGGATTAGAAAAGGAGTTTGAAAGAATCCACCCCAAAGTGGATGGAAACGTCTGACTTCAATTGTATATAACATAAACACTGACCTGCTGTTACAATTTTGTTTTGTAAAATATTAAAAGAGAATAAATACTGTATAAGCATGAAATTTAGGATACTTATATTTTAAAAATTAAGTTAAACTTCATTGAGGATGAAAAATCTTAAAGTAATAGATCTGCTTAATTGTTTCTTAAATAGATAAATGGACGTGAAAGGCACTATAGGACAGACAGACAGATATAATCTATCTATCTATCTATCTATCTATCTATCTATCTATCTATCTATCTGTCTGTCTGTCTGTCTGTCTGTCTGTCTATGATTACATAGTGTTCATTGGAGCTAAAGCAGGCATTATCAAAATGTAAAATTATGTATCAACTTTGAGGAGGATCACCCTACCAGGTCTTTTCTTCAAGTCTAACAAACATGTGCTCCAAAACGAGATAACAAATGTGTAATTAAAAAATAAATAAGTGTTCAATACATGTGGCCCATTTTACTGACCCCATAAGCATCTCCTAGTGTTTTCTCTCAAAGCATTTTATTACCAGCATGCTCTCTGTGTGGTGTTTTAAACAGCAAGTCTTTCATTTTGTTATTGATACAAGACTTCTAGTAAAAGGTCCCGATTCACTGACGGCACTTCCCTTGTTGAGTTCTCTATTCAAATGTTGCTAGAGGACCAGTTTTATGAATTAATAAGCATTTTATAACATGATTACACTCCTTGTCTATAATTTTAACTACATTTATCGATGGTACACTACTTAATGCTCCTTCTTGCCCACTCAGGTCTGCCAGTGACTGGCGTCTGGTGATGCCATCTCTGCGTGGTGTCAAGTCTCAATCCAGACTCTTTTCCTGTGTAGTTCCCAGTTGGTGGAACGGGCTGCCCACCTCCATCTGCACTGCTGACTCCCTCAATGTATTTAAGAAGAAACTGAAACCCCATCTGTTCTGTGAGTATCTGTCTAATTGATTGAAAAACATTGCTTTGTGATCTTTCATATTTTTGTTTGATTTGCCGTTATCCATCCATCCATTTTCCAACCCACTATATCCTAACTACAGAGTCACTGGGGTCTGCTGGAGCCAATCCCAGCCAACACAGGGCGCAAGGCAGGAAACAAACCCAGGGCAGGGCGCCAGCCCACCGCAGGGTACACACACCAAGCACACACACCAAGGACAATTTATGATCGCCAATGCACCTAACCTGCATGTCTTTGGACTGTGGGAGGAAACCCACGCAGACACGGGGAGAACATGCAAACTCCACGCAGGGAGAACCCAGGAAGCAAACCCAGGTCTCCTTACTGTGAGGCAGCAGCGATACCACTGTGCCACCTGATTTGCTGTTAGATTAATTTTAAATGCCTTATTGATTATAATCTATAATTGGAAATGTATAAGTTATTACAATCTTTTCACTTGTGGCAGTCACCTTTTGTTACCTGTCCTGCTACACTTGACAAACAAACAGGCCCAAGCCTAACATTACTTAATTATGTTTACCTCTTTGTAAGTTGCTTTGGATAAAAGCATCTGCAAGGCAAATAAATATAAATGTGTAATGTAATGAAAGAAAAAAAAAGTCTAGCAGTGTGACTTCATTCAATTAAACAGGAAAATGAAAATCGGGGATAGAGTTGCATTCAGTTTTATATTCTTTTATTGAAGAGAGTTCCAAGTGAACCAGTAAAATGTTAACAAACCATTTATCTCAGAATAGCAGTCTGGTTTCATGGCTAATATTTTCAGAGAGAAAAATCACGTGTAGAATAAGTACTGTAATAAGTCAGGTCTTGAAACCTGAAAAATCGATCATAAAACAGACCCCGACTTATCATGACACCCATTGAAACATACGACACTTAATTTTTTTTTTTACATCTTCTTGCCTCCTCCAATCACTCATCAGTTTCTCAGACACATCAAAGTTTGTTGCAGCAGCGCAGTTACCAATTTCTTTTACTACTTCAACGATGTTTAATTTAAAACCAGCTTCCTATTTTCTTCTGATTGCATGCTCCATCGTAGATAAGGGATGCTCTTATGATAAAGGTGTATGAGGGTGTGAGATACAAAAAACACAAATCAGTGCAAATATCACTTCAAAGTAGTTTGGGTATTACTGTGTGGTCACGTAATACATAGAAATAAAGGCTGTGTGCTCCGTGGTGACCCTCTCAGGTGGACGTTAGCATATCATAATCCCTTGTATCAATAGCATGAGTTTTCTGCATTTGACAAGCGACATTATAAAATACGAGAAATTATATGGTACAATCAAGCCCTGACTGCCTATCTGCGGGAGAACTTAAACGCGAGTACAGTATATACGGTATGTCTATTAATTAAAAGAAAACTCATCAAAACTTTTTTTATGAAGGGCAGACCATTTTTATTGGCATAGGGCATAACTTCAGAAACTGTAACCCGTCATACTCACTAAAGGTGCGATTCCAGTTACCGGAAGGATTTTCAAGAAAAGTTTTGTTTCAGATAGTTTTAAGAGTTTGGTTGAGTGTCGAAGTCAAGAATATTTTCTATTTTAAGCACATCCTTTTTTTAATTTTAAGGCTTGTTCCTCTGTATGAAAAGAATCTTTGCCACATTTGCATATCCTTTTTACACCCGTTCATATCCTGCTGTCACACACGTGCGCTTAGGAGGCAGTCAACATGCCCTGAGGTGAGTGATATAATATAAAATAGGGGGTTGATTTGGGGTACTGATGCCTCTCTCTCTGTCTCTACAGAACGAAAGAAGATAAATAATAAATAGACACACTCACCGAGAACACTTCCGGTCTCTGAAAATGGCTCACTACAGACAACTTCCTCTGTGATGACGTCACTGCCGGTCCATCTTTGATTACGGCATTTCCGGCTCATTGTGATGACGTCACTTTCCGGTCCCTTGGTGATGATGTTACTTCCGGTCGCTTGGTGATGATGATGCCACTTCCAGCTCATCGCGATGATGTCATTTCCGCTTCCCTCAGAGATGATGTCACTTCTGGCACATCATTATGACATCACTCCCGGTCTCTCAATGACACCGTCACTTCCGGCTCCTCAAGATGCCGTCTACTCCGGTCCATCTCTGATGGCATCACCCCTGGTCCATCTCTGATGGCATCACCCCTGGTCCATCTCTGATGGCATCGCCCCTGGTCCATCTCTGATGGCATCGCCCCTGGTCCATCTCTGATGGCATCGCCTCTGGTCCATCTCTGATGATGTCACTTCCTCACAACTCATTTCCGGCATCCATTTTGTATATAAACGATCGTTCCATTTCTGTACACTGTCAAATGTTTTGCTGCGTTTGCCACGGGTATTACACGGGACAATTCCCCAACTCTTTTTGCAGTTTTCTGCGTGATTTATTCGTATTATACTGCCCAAATTCTGTCTACTGCAGGCCACTAGCAAATTATCACAGAAAAAGTGTCACACTTACTTATAGTTTAAGTGACAAATAAAGAATGGACAAAATGTCAACACTTTAGTTATTTCAGTTAGGAACTGTCAACGACAGACAAATAAAATAGATTTGGGGCAGCCACCCGTATAATATTCCTGGCTGCAGATGGTCAAATGAGTTATACAGGGGTGTACAGGTTCGTTTCCATCACAAAAGTGATTTGAGATTGTCAAGATGGCGGTTTTAAAGGCAAGAAGAGGAAGTGATGTCATCAGTGGGATCGGAACCGGAAGTGGTGTCATCCTTTCAGTGACATCATCAATGGGGTTTGGAAGCGGAATTGGTGTGGTCTGGGCCGGGGGGGGGGGGGGACCAGAAGTGACGTCATCGATGGGATTTGCAAACCGTAAGTGACATCATCAGGGACAGGCTGTGCAGAGAAGTGAGATAAAGAGTCAGTGTACTTTGCCACTCCCTGGTCTGGTGTGGAATTACTGTCATTCAGGCCCTTTAGCTGCCTCCCATGCGCATGTGTGTGACAATACAGAAATCATATAAGTCAGTTGGGATGGCATTGCAATGTTTTTCACAGAGCTTAGAATATGAAGTTTATGGCCAGCATCGATTTGACATGGGAAAGGAGAACACATAAGATGGAGCATCGTGGGTGAAGCAGGTCATGAGTGGCGAGCACGGCGCTGAAAGGCAGCTCACTCACAACGCTTTCACATACACGGCAGAACCGACAATGTATACAAATGCAAGAAAAAAAGATGTGCTCAATTTTTGCGTCAGATTCTTCTTAATTTAAACAAGGTAAATTTGCCTCAATATCATCCATGCTACTGCTTTATTTCCACTAAAAAATTCAATGCGCACGTCTTAAGTTAAACTAACACAGGAAGCAAATGCAGAGACCTGCCATTCAGCTCTTTTACTTTTAAGCCCAACACATGGAAGCCACTGTTGGGCCACAACTGTGTGAGGTGGTCCTCCTCTTTGAGCTTGTTGGATCTTTACCCCTCCCTTCTCAATTTAATGTAAAGAGTAATGAGTTTCTCTGGAGATACTTTAATGTCTACACAGTCTGACCTGGTATGAACTTTAATTCAGAGAGTGCTAACAAAAGAAACTGAAACCGTTTTACATCTGTCTGTTGTACTTGTGGTGCAATTAAATCCTGCTTTGTTTTTTTTTTTCCACAGTAATAAAGGTGCAGCTACCATTTACAGTAACACCAAGGTGGATGTGACAGAGGAGACACGGGAGGCTGACATGAATGCCAAGGAGATGACGACTGCAGGCATTAAGAAGGAGGACTGGGAAGGAGAGACTGTCCACCCTAACCAGGGGAATCTCTGCATTAGGGATGAGGAAAATGAACTGGTAACTGTGGGGATGAAAGAAGAGGCAGAGGACATGTCAGGCGGCATTGAGACGCACAAACATAAAATCATGGAGGACGTCAACGTCAAGTCGAGATCTGAATCATTACAGTCTGACACAAAGACCACTGAGGAACTTTTGCCAATTGGAACTCGTGATGATCAACCACCACTGACACATCATTCTGGAAAAAGTAAGTGTGGAATTAAAATATGTTCATGTTTTATGGTTGTGATTATGGGCCCAAAGTGGGGGTCTCATGTGCTGTATGTGAAACTTTGCATGGAGATTAACTCTTTGAGGGCTGAATATTTTTTGCAGGCAACTCACTTTTCTGAAAAGCACACAAAGCAAAGGTTTCACACGTCCATCCATCCATCCATCCATTATCCAACGTGCTATATCCTAACTACAGGGTCACGGGGGTCTGCTGGAGCCAATCCCAGCCAACACAGGGCACAAGGCAGGAAACAAACCCCGGGCAGGGTGCCAGCCCACCAAAGGGTTTCACACGTAAATCACATAAAATATCCGTTGCTGTGGCTGCTGTTAGTGCCTGTTCAGGGTCTGTGGTGGCTATGTAGGGGCAGCTCAATGCCCGGTTAGAATGCATGGCTGCCTGGCTGTCTTGCAATCTGGTTTGTGCCTCTTGTCATTGTAAGTGCTGGTATCCTCCCAGGTGAACGTTGCTGTAGGTGCATCAGCTACACAAGCGTGTTCAGCACCTCGATCAACTGGGGGCCGTTGGTTTTCAATCTCCATCTTCAGATCACTGGCATCAAAATCAGAGTCCGACAAGTTGGAGTCAGATTCGGCGATAATACACAAAATGTCGTTCACGGAGTATTTAGCTTTGTGCATTCGCTTTGGTATCTCACCAGAGATCAATACCATTTTGGAGGTTGTTTGCTCTTTGCTACTCATACACGCTTAGGTAATCGAGGTCTAACCAACTAAGCTAACTTTCCTTCTAGCAAAGACAGCTGAACTAAAACATAACAGCAAGTTTTACGGCTGATTATCGTCCCGTACCCCTGAATTTCGACAAAGTCGACATCCACCCTGAAAGAGTTAAAAGGGTGAGTACAGCATTTCTCAAGTCAAAGTTATCTCTTCACAAGCATGGTATACAGTCAAGTTTGGAGAATGACCCAAGTGTTGGTTTTCACAAAGTTTGCTGCTTCAGTGTTTTCAGATCTTTTTGTCAGATGTTTCTGTGGTATACTGAAGTAGAATTACAAGCATTTCATAAGATTACAAAGGCTTTTATTGACAATGACATGAAGTTTATGCAAAGACTCAATATTTGCAGTGTTGGCCCTTCTTTCTTTATTGAGAGATCTCTACAATTCACCCTGGCAGGCTGTCCATCAACTTCTAGGCCAAATCCTGATGGATGGCAGTCGATTCTAGCAGAATCAATGCTTGGAGTTTGTCAGAATTGGTGGGTTTTTGTTTGTCCCCCCGCCTCTTGAGGATTGACCACAAGTTCTTAATGGGGAGTTTCCTGGCCATGGACAACAAAGTTCAATGTTTTGTTCCCCGAGCCTCTAAGTTCTCACTTTTGCCTTCTAGCCTGGTGCTCCATCATGATGGATTGTTGTTCATTGTTGGTCACCAAACTGCTCTTGGATGGTTGGGAGAAGTTGCTTTCGGAGGATGTTTTGGTCCCCTTCTTTATTCATGGCTGGGTTCTTAGGCAGAATTGTGAGTGAGCCCTGCACTGCCTTGGCTGAGATGAATGATCTCAGGATGCTTTACTGTTGGCATGACACAGGACTGATGGTAGCGCCACTCACCTTTTCTTTCTCTGAAAGGGGTTTCATCAGAGAAAACGACTTTACCACAGCAGTCCTCAGCAGTCCACTCCCTGTACCTTTTGCAGAATATCAGTCCATCCGTGATGGTTTTCTTGGCTTCTTTGACACCCACCAGGCCATCCTCCAAAAGTCTTCATCTCACTCACACCTGCCTGCTGCCATTCCTGAGTAAGCTCTGCACTGGTGGTGTCCCTCAATCCCGAGCCATGAATCCACTTTAGGAGATGGTCCTGGTGCTTGCTGGACTTTCTTGTGCGCCTTGAAGCCTTCTTCACAACAGCAGAGGAAAGTGGAGTTTTTTGGGATTAAGTTCATTTTCATGGCAAAGAGGGACTTGGCAATTAAATGCAATTCATCTGCTCACTCTTCAGGACATTCTGGAGTCGATGCAAATTGCCTTCATAAAAACTGAGGCAGCAAACTTTGTGAAAATTCATATTTGTGTCATTCTTAAAACGTTTTGGCCACAACTGTACTGTTACTGTTGTACTATTGTGTTGTATTCCTGAGGTGTCCATGATAGATTGGCCATCTTGATCTGTGAAGAGGATTACTTGGGTTCTTTTTTCTGTATTGTATTGACCCCACTTTTTGACACCTATTGAATATTAAACCTACATGGAAAGGGGTCTCTCTCTCTCTCTCTGAATTGCCTTTTCCCAAGATTTCTTCCATATTTTCCCCTACTAGGGTGTTTTTTTTGGAGATTTTCCTTGTCTTCTTAGAGAGTCAAGGCTGGGCGCCTGTCAAGAGGCCAGGCCTGTTAAAGCCCATTGCGGCACTTCTTGTGTGATTTTTGGGCTATACAAAAATAAAAAAACAAATTGTTGTTGTCTGGGGATTGTTCCTGCCTTGTGCCCTATGCTAGCTGGGATAGACTCCAGCATGCCCACCACGACCCTGTTCAGGACTAAGTGGGTTAGAAGATGACTGACTGGTGAACTGTTTTGTAATATGCCAGTTCTTTCTGATATACCCTCTGCCAGTGTCCCTGTCTTGGATGTTCTGCCTGCATTATCCATCAACATTTGTCCCAGTCGGTCACAATCTACTAGTTGGTTGTCTGCCTCGACAGGTTGATGGAGACAATCTTCTTGTACACAAGGAATAAAGTAGTCCAAAAACAAATGATGCCGTTTATTTACAGTCATATGAAAAAGTTTGGGAACCCCTCTTAATTCTTTGGATTTGTGTTTCTCATTGGCTGAGCTTTCAAAGTAGCAACTTCCTTTTAATATATGACATGCCTTATGGAAACAGTAGTATTTCAGCAGTGACATTAAGTTTATTGGATTAACAGAAAATATGAAATACGCATCATAACAAAATTAGACAGATGCATAAATGTGGGCACCCCACAGAGATATGACATCAATACTTAGTTGAACCTCCTTTTCTAAATCTAACAGCCTCTAGACGCTGTCCTGCTATAGCCTTTGATGAGTATCTGGATTCTGGATGGAGGTCTTGTTTACCATTCTTCATACAAAATCTCTCCAGTTCAGTTCAATTTGATGGCTGCTGAGCATGGACAGCCTGCTTCAAATCATCCCATAGATTTTCGATGATATTCAAGTCAGGGGACTGTGATGGCCATTCCAGAACATTGTA
The DNA here is from genome assembly GCF_900747795.2 of Erpetoichthys calabaricus. Taxonomy (NCBI): domain Eukaryota; kingdom Metazoa; phylum Chordata; class Cladistia; order Polypteriformes; family Polypteridae; genus Erpetoichthys; species Erpetoichthys calabaricus. The sequence continues at coordinate 353,594,958 of NC_041394.2, read as the reverse complement.
CTTCTCTCTCTGCATGAATGCTTTTGTAGATTTTGAACTGTGTTTTGGGTCATTGTCTTGTTGGAATTTCCAACCCCTGCGTAATTTCAACTTTGTGACTGATGCTTGAACATTATCCTGAAGAATTTGTTGATATTGGGTTGAATTTATCTGACCCTCGACTTTAACAAGGGTCCCAGTCCCTGAACTAGCCACTGTGAAGGACAGCCGGGTCCCATGCCCGGCAGGGACGCCCCTGCTGCATCTGTTCCGGGAAACCACCATGGGCAGCTCAGTACCTCCCCCGGGACGCTTGGTGGCAGCCTCCCTGGTGGACGATGATTCCCCAACCTGGCGCAAGGCTCCATGGGAGATGGAGTCCTCCATAGCCTGGTTGGGGGCTTGGATGGCTGCCAGGGGGAGCTGCATGGACTTTCCAGCCCAGCTGGTCGACTCGTCAGCCCCACCCGGAAGTTCAATTAGGGCCAGGTAATCAAGCACCTGGAACGCCTCTGGGTGGGGTATAAGAAAGGCCAGCCACCACCACTCGAGAGAGCCAGAGTCGGGAGGAGGAGGACTAAGCCTAAGGAGGAGTGGTGGTGCTGAGGTGGAGAGAAGTGTGGTTTGTTGTGCTGTGAGTGTATTTGGGACTGTGTTGGGCCTGTGGGACACGGGGAAGGCGTGCCCCACGGCTGAAGAGAAATAAAAACTGTTTTATTTAAGTACGTGCCTCTGCCTGAGTCTGTGCCAGGTCGGGCACTATATAGCGCCTTTTACACCACACAGCCCCACAGCATGATGGAACCTCCACCAAATGTGACAGTAGGTAGCAGGTGTTTTTCTTGGAATGCGGTGTTCTTCTTCCGCCATGCAAAGCGCTTTTTGTTATGACCAAATAACTCCATTTTTGTCTCATCAGTCCAAAGCACTTTGTTCCACAATGAATCTGGCTTGTCTAAATGAGCATTGGCATACAACAAGCGACTCTGTTTGTGGGGTGAGTGCAGAAAGGGCTTCTTTCTCATCACCCTGCTATACAGATGTTCTTTGTGCAAATTGCGCTGAATTGTAGAACAATGTACAGATACACCATCTGCAGCAAGATGTTCCTGCAGGTCTTTGGAGGTGATCTGTGGGTTGTCTGTAGCTATTCTCACAATCCTGCTCATATGCCGCTCCTGTATTTTTCTTGGCCTGCCAGACCTGCTGGGTTTGACAGCAACTGTGCCTGTGGCCTTCCATTTCCTGATTCCATTCCTTACATTTGAAACTGACAGTTTAAACCTCTGAGATAGCTTTTTGTAGCCTTCCCCTAAACCATGAGACTGAACAATCTTTGTTTTCAGATCTTTGGAGAGTTGCTTTGAGGATCCCATGCTGTCACTCTTCAGAGGAGAGTCAAAGGGAAGGAAGCACAACTTATAATTGACCACCTTAAATACCTTTATATCTCAGGATTGGACACACCTGTCTATGAAGTTCAAGGCTTAATGAGCTCATCAACCAATTTGGTGTTGTAAGTAATCAGCATTGAGCAGTGACAGGCATTCAAATCAGCACAATTACAAGGAGACCCACATTTGTGCACAGCCAGTTTTTAACATTTGATTTAATTTCATACAACTAAATACTGCGTCACTAAAAATCTTTGTTCAGAAAACACCGCAGTACTCAGATGTTCCTAGGAAATGAAAGACATACCACGGTTATCTTTTATGTTGAAAGGAGAGTCAATTATTATGCAGGCTGAGAGGGGGTCCCAAACTTTTTCATATGACTGTATGAGAGTGATGAATCTTGATGAGGAAGAATTCATCGAACAGTCCCATCAGAAATGTTTGAAATGGTACCCACTGAGGGGTCTGCACTACACAGCTTGTCCCACCCTTTTGAGATATTCTGGTGTTACAGATATTAGTTGTCCAGCAAACACAGCCTTCATTCTACCACGTGTAAAATAAGACTGCTGTTTGATTTAAAAAATGTACCAGAGATTAATTGCACAATAAAAATTTGTACTCAAAATGTATTTCCTTCAAGTATATTGATGTTTTTCTTTAAAGCAGAAATAATTCTGTGATTAATCTCTAATACAAAACAGACCATATTAGATTAGTTTCAGTTTATTGAATAGTTTTGTGTAGTAGAAAGAACTGAGTGCTGTTGGAGCGTAAAATGCACCGGAGATTCTCACCTTGAAAGAAGGCTCTAGGATATAGGCAAACAGAGTAATTAGTTTTATTGCAATAATCAATAACACGGACTCAACCCACTTAAGCCAAGCTGAGATGAGCCCCGGACAAGCCATAAGTTACAGTTTATATAATTATTTCTTATGATTTTGACCTCGCTTGAAACAGCTCATTTGCTGCTCATTCTGACTCCCAACTCCAGCTGGCCTCTTCCAGGCCCTTTCTTGTAGCCCCCAGTATTCCTCGTAACTTATCACTCGTTATCGTTCCTCACTTCCCTTATATCCTAGCCGGCCCTCAACAGGCAGGTGCTCCCCCTTCTCTGACCTCGGGCTGTCTCCATTCATCATTCTCCCCCTACTCTGTCCTTTTGGATTATTAAATATTGGTGATTTCTCTCTGAGCTCAATTAAAAAAGAAATATGGCAGGTGCTTTTATTTAACTATTTACTTGGCATTCCTGATTCGTGTAAACGTTCACACTTGGTTTAAATGCTTATAAAAGTTCATAGTTTACACCTACTTGTGCTAATACATAGCTTTTCATTTTCCATAGTACACAGTGAAATGCCAATCATTTTTCAGCTTAAAAGAAGTGTGTTGTTTTTTATTTTGATCCACATCACAATGCAAATTAGTTGAGCAATTTAATTAATTAATTCTTTACAATTATAAAGTGCTTTTTTACATATTGAGTGGGGAGCCACTTCACTCACTGCTAATATGCAGCATCCGCCTGGTTGATGTGAAGGCGGCCATTTTGGCACCAGTACGCTCACCACACATTGGCTGTTAGGTCGTGAAGTGGTAAGATAGTTAGCCAATTAGGGACAGGAGATGATGGGGGGGGGGGGGCAGAATGACCAGACCATGGAAGGCAGTTTATCCCGGGCATCAGGATACACCCTACTCTTTATGAAGGGTGAGTCATAGAGAGTCAGGACTTTGATTTTTACATCTCATCTGAAGGATGGCGCTATTTTTTTACATCACATTCAGAGCACAGGGTAAGCGCCCCCCGTTGGCCTCACCAACACCTCTTCCAGCAGGAACCCAAGCTTTTTATTATTATTATTATTACTATTTTATTTTTAAGGATAAGATTGAGCAACACCTAGCAAGGACAGGAGTTTTACTGAATAGTCAGCACGGGTTCAGGAGAGGGAGGTCGTGTTTTACTATCACGCTGGAATTCTATGAGGAGGCAACAAAAGGAGCCGATCAAAGTGGAGCAGATGAGATTATTTATTTTGACTTTCTGAAAGCATTTGATAAGGTGCCACATGAGAGGGTGGGCAACAAACTAAAAGAAGTGGCAGTTCAGGGTGATGTTTGTAGATGGGTGCAGAATTGACTCAGACACAGGAAGCAGTGGGTGATGGTGCGATGAACCTTATCAAAACTGGCCGATGTTAAGAGTGGTGACCAGCAGGGGGCAGTGCTAGGGCCGCTGCTATTTCTCTCTACAGTGGAACCCCGGGTTACGAGTTTAATCCGTTCCAGAACCGAGCTCGTAACCTGATCTGCTCGTAACCCGAACGAATTTTCCCCATTTAAAATAATGGAAATGAGATTAATCCGTTCCAACCCTCCCAAAAAGTCCCCAAAATATCATAAATAATGGAAAAAAACATGTTTTTAAATAAGAAACAAACATCAAAATACTGTATTAGTAAATATAGTTAAATAAAAGATTAACCAACTTAAGAAAATGTAACCTTACCTTGGCGGCAGACGATTGCAGTTAACGGAGAGCGGCTGAGGAAGGAGGGAGGGAGGACTAGAGGACTGGCTGCATTTTCGGCACCTTCACATCAAAAAAAACTAAAATTTCACTTTCTTAACTGTACGTACGTACATGAATTGTAAAAAAATAAACTTTCTTAACTTTAAACTTAGCCTAACACTTAACATTACGTACGTATGATTTTTTTTTTACGCTAATCATCTGTTTATGATCATGTATGAAACACACACAAAAAAGTTCAGGAAACGTGGATGTACTACGATAAAAAGAGCGATACGTCTTTCCAGCGCACGGTAACACGTGAGAAGGAAGAGATGCTGTGATACCAGAGAATTGTGGGTAAAAGAGGATTCTGGGTACAAGTACTGTACAGTAGTAGTACGTAGGACAGTAAAGGAATGGTTGCGATAAGCCTTTGAAACGGCTCTGGGTAGAAGGGGTAGAGGTTTCCGGGTAAGAAAGGCGAAGCGGAAACTAGCGGTGACGTATCGGAGCTCGGCTCGTAAACCGGGCAGAAATTTAGCTCGGATCGTGGCTCGTAAACCGAATTACTTGTATACCGAGCTGCTCGTAAACCGGGGTTCCACTGTATTATAAAAAAAAAATAAAACCTGGAAAGCAAAAGCAAGCAAGGCTACGATACGTGATCTTCTCGGAAGACATTTAAAAGACCCGCGAGACGAACCGTGGCAAGTCTCTGTCGGGGACCAGAAACATGAGACTTGGTGCCAAGAGATTGTCCCAGGGCCGTTTCGCGGGGACGTGAAACATGAGATTCTTGCAAGACACGCCCTACTTACAAAAGATATTATATAAGAGCACACCCATCGAAAAAAAACTCAGTGGTGTAAAAGCACGTAGTACACACGGATCATGTGCTCTCAGCACATATAAAGCGTATAAGGACAATACGGAGAATAGAGACCCAAAGGCGTTGGAGAGAAACAAAAGGCAGATAGGAGATTATGAAAGCAGTGGAATTCAACAGGCTCAAACAAACGATGGCGCGATACATATGCAGACAAAGGTACAGAATATGAAAGCAGTAAAATTATAAAGTATTGTAGCGTCCCAGCCAGGTTGAGGGCTTTTTGGTTTTAAGTGACTGTTGGGTCCGATTGAGGGAGGGCGGAGTACAGCAGGGAGGACTGATAGCGGGGTATTGATTGATCATTGGAGAGGGTGCTAGAAAGTTGTGTTTGGGGTTAGGAAGTCGGCGATTGATCAAGTAAAAATTTTGTGACACTTTATCATGTCCGTCTCTACAGTATCAAAGAAAAGATTACCGCAAACAAAGGGTGATTAATCATCAGAACCAGGTGTAATTGGAAAAGTAGCAGGACAAATCGAGGTCAGAAATAAAAGGCAAAGAGTAGACAACAAAGTCTTTTGCATTCGCATCAATCAATGCACAAACGTGGATTTACACAATAATGGACCATACGCTATGAGAATCTGTGGTCCCGGAACAGTTTAAGCAACGACAGGTTAAATTTCAAAGAATACACAATTCGGTCAGGTGTATATTGATGATCACGGGGAAGCGATGCAAATTTTAACAGGCAAAAAGAAAGGTGATGTATATATTCCGCGAATAACATTACACACCAAAGGAAATCGTGATATGCCATTCGTATTAAAATGTTTACAGTTTACCATGAGAATAGCTTTTGCTATGACAATCAATAAATCACAGGGACAAACATTATTTATTACAGAAACAGAAACAATATTCACTCACGGACATTGCGTTGTCATAATGTGTCTCCAAAAAATATTGTTTTTAATGAAGCTTTAAAGTAAAAGTGCAAATAGTGAAATTGAAACAATTCCAAAGAAAATTTTTTTTTACATTTTTCTTAAACACAGGGGTTTTTACATCTCATCTGAAGGGCGGCGCTATATTGTTACATCACATTCAGAGCACAGGGTAAGCGCCCCCCGTTGGCCTCACCAACACCTCTTCCAGCAGGAACCCAAGCTTTTTATTATTATTATTACTATTTTATTATTAAGGATAAGATTGAGCAACACCTGGCAAGGACAGGAGTTTGTTGGCGAGTGAAGCGAGCAGGGGGCGAAGCCCCCTAGTTTAATATATATAAATGATTGAGATAGGAATATAAGTAACAAGCTGGTTAAGTTTGCAGGTGATACCAAGATAGGTGGATTAGAAGATAATTTGGAATCAGTTATATCATTACAGAAGGACTTGGACAGCATACAGGCTTGGGCAGATTTGTGGACGATGAAATTTAATGTCAGTAAATGTAAAGAATTACACATAGGAAGTAAAAATGTGAGGTTTGAATACACAATGGGTGGTCGGAAAATCGAGAGTACGCCTTATGAGAAGGATTTAGGAGTCATAGTGGACTCTAAGCTATTGACTTCCCAACAGTGTTCAGAAGCCATTAAGAAGGAAAACAGAATGTCAGGTTATATAGTGCCTTGATGTGTGGACTACAAGTCACAGGAGGTTATGCTCAAGCTTTATAACATACTGGTGAGGTCTCATCTGGAGTCCTGGGTGCAGTTTGGGTCTCCAGGCTACAAAAAGGACATAGCAGCACAAGAAAAGGTCCAGAGAAGAGCAACTAGGCTGATTCAGGGCTACAGGGTGTGAATTATCAGGAAAGATTAAAAGAGCTGAGCCTTTACAGTTTAAACAAAAGGAGATTAAGAGAAGACCTGACTGGAGTGTTTAAAATGATGAATTGAATTAGTCCAGTGGATCAGACGGTGACTTTAAAATAAGTTAATCAAGAACACGTTGGAAACATGTTAAGGGTAAATTTCACACAAACATTAGGAAGTTTGTCTTTACACAAAGAACAATAGACACTTGGAATAAGTGACGAAGTAGTGTGCTGGACAGTTAGACATTGGGGACTTTCAAAACTCGACTTGATGTTTTTTTGGAAGAAATAAGTGGATAGGACTGGCGAGCTTTGTTAGGCTGAAAGGCCTGCTCTCATCTAGATGTTCTAATGTTCTAATATTTTCTGGTTGGTCTCCCATCTAAGTACTGGCCAGGCCTGAAAATGCTTAGCTTCAGACTTGTTCTGAAGTGCATGATGTGGTATGCCTGTCAATAATTCTGTCTTTAAAGTGATACGAAGGTGAAAAACACGACATTATTGAGTTTCAGACTATTTATTCAGCCAGCTGCTTAAGCAGACCAGTTTATTTCCACCTGTTGTTCAAGGGTTAATATTCCAGGTCCAGAAAACAAATGTTCACAATAGACCAGGTTTGGGAAATGTTACTTTAAAAATTAACTTCGTTACATTACTCACTACTTGCAAAAATGAAACTGGATATGTTGTGTAGTTATTATAAAATATAACGCGTTACAAATTGTGCTTTTCCTTTGCTTTGTTTTTTCTTCTAGTAGAGATATGAAACCCATACTTACAATCAAAACAAATCAATTTTCTTGGCCCACTCCATTACTGATCAAGATGATAACATAAACAGTGCCTGGCCAGGATGCCTCTTCACTGAGAGGACTGGGGGAGCAAATGTGGAACTGGGACACTAGATGGCAGCTCCCATGGGTTGCAGTGGTGCCTTGGACTTCCGCAGGGCTTCGTGGGAAATGGAGTTGTCCACAGTCCTGTTGGGATGTGGGTGCGCCATCAAGGGGCACTGCAGCTGCTCCAGAGCCCATATGGGTGATCCTTTCACCACACCCAAATGTGCTGCCGAACGTAGGTCATCGAGCACCTGGAGCACTTCCAGGTAACATATAAAAGGAGGCAGCAGACAGTACTCGGGGAGCCAGAGTCGGGAGGAGGGAGACAAAGCTTGCTGAGGAGGATTGAAGGAGAATAAGAAAGAGAACATTGAAAAATGTATTGTGTTTGTGCTTTGTGCTTGAGCCTGTGTTGTGCCTGTGGGAAACAAGGAAGGCATTTCCCACGAAGTGAAGAAAAATTTGTGTTTTTATAAGTGCCTCCTGTGTCTGTCTGTGTCAGGTTGAGTGGCTGCTATGCCCTCTACACTTGTCACAATGGTATTCAACATTAATCATTTTTATGACTGCACCTTATTTTAAGCCTGAGGTCCATAAAGACCTACTGTCTACCACACTACATGGTGACTTATGGTTCTCTGTGTTGTCTATGGTTCTCAAGAAGTACTGTTTCAACTTCTTGGCTCCAATGGTTGTGCTCATGAGGTGAGTTGTTGTGATACAGTAGTCAAAATGAACAAGTCTCTTTCCATGTGCAATTACAGTCTTGTGACTGCTTATGCTTTTAAAAAGTTGGTCAAAATTTCAACCAGTATTTATTTAAAATAAGTTAATATGAATAAAAAGGCAGTGCATTCAAATTAAGCTTTTATTTTTCCTTTTTTTAAACTTTATCCAGGAGACAAAAGTCACTGCTGTCCTGAATGTGGCAAACATTTCTCTGTCCGGAAAACTCTCTTGGGACACCTCAGAATTCACACTGGAGAGAAGCCGTATTGCTGCCACGAATGTGGCAAGCAATTCTCTGACAGAGGTCATCTTCAGAAACATGTAAGGATTCACACTGGAGAGAAGCCCTATTGCTGTTCGGAATGTGGCAAAAGATTCTCTCAAACCACCAGTCTTCAGACCCACAAAAGAGTTCACACAGGAGAGAAGCCGTTTTGCTGTTTGGAATGTGGTAAACGCTTCAGCAACAGAGCTATTCTTCAGAGACATACTAGAGTTCACACTGGGGAGAAGCCATATTGCTGTTTGGAATGTGGCAAATGCTTCAGTAACAGTACTACTCTTCAGAGCCACTCCAGGATTCACACTGGAGAGAAGCCATATTGCTGTTTGGAATGTGGTAAACAATACTCGCGCAAGAGCCATCTTCAAATACACATTAGAACTCACACTAGAGAGAAACCGTTTTGTTGTTCTGAATGTGGCAAAGGATTCTGTCGCAGGAGTAACCTTCTGAGCCACTTTAGAATTCACACCGGAGAGAAGCCATATTGCTGTAGTGAATGTGGCAAACAGTTTGTAGGTATGAGCGGTCTTAAGAAACACTCTATGGTTCACACTGGAGAGAAGCCATTCTGCTGTTCTGAATGTGGCAAACACTTTGTGTGTATGAGCAGTCTTAAGAAACACTTTCATGCTCACACAGGAGAGAAGCCATTTTGCTGTTCTGAATGTGGCAAAGAGTTTTCATTGTTGAGCAGTCTTAAGAAGCACTCTATTATTCACACAGGAGAGAAGCCATATTGTTGTTCTGAATGTAGCAAACGATTTACACAACTGAGCAGTCTTAAGAGACACTCCTCAGTTCACACAGGAGAGAAGCCATTTTGCTGTTTGGAGTGTGGCAAGCAATTTGTGCGTCTGGTCAGTCTTAAGAGACACTCTGCAGTGCACATGGGATAGAAGAAGGGATCCCTGAAGGAGAACAGTGGTGGGTGAAGAAGGAAGGTGGAGGAAGAAGTAAAACGTAACTCCTAACCATTTCAGGCTCGAAGATTACCTTCACATGTGGGGCTTCATTGTATAAGATTGTCTAGGGAATTTTCTTTTAAATAATAGTTGAGATCATCACTGCAATGGTTCTGATTGACATCCTTTATTACAACAGGCCCGAGGGAGCCCTGCCATGTGGACAAAGAAAGATTAGGATAGTTTTCATATCATAACTGTACAATACATCAGCACAGTGACAATAGTATGGCCAATCATACACCTTACAGTATGGTTTTTAAATATTTTAAGGTAATAAAATATCTAGAAAGGTTGATACATCTTATCATTTAATAGGAGTTTCTTATTCAAATCCTGTTACTGCCAGGTGCTTGGTGTAAATAACGTCTGGTGTTACACGGTGTCTTGGGTTTGGGTCTCTCTGGTGACCACAACAGTCGTGAAAAAGTAAGTACAAGCCATTAAATAATTGTTGTTTTTAACACATATTCTGATTTTATCTTAGTTTAAACAGTTTCTTTAGATAAAAGTGAAATAACAAACACAATGCCACAGTTAGAATCTGTAGTCAACTGCTTAATTTAAATCAATATAAATGACCATTTTAAATGTGGAAAAAGTAAGTCCACGTCTCCGTTTATCACTGCATCAAATACCAAAAATTAGAGTCAATTGCAAATTGATAGAACATCATTGGAGGGGGCATTTTCTGAACACTCGTTATGTAGACTTGTCCAGATATAAGAGTTTGTTATCTCCATCCTGAGATTGAGAAAGCTCTCCGAGTAGTTGACGTCCACCTTTGGACCTGCTCCTGTGTCATCTGTAGAACATTCAACAACCATATTACTAACTATAGCTTAGCACAGGGTGTGCTAAGAAAAATAACAGTTAGAAATAACAACCCTAAAGCAATAAAACAAATAGTCCTTGCCACCGTTTAGGTACAGAATTCATCTAGTTGCTTTAACTAGCGGTCATTATTTCCACCATTAAAGAACAGAAGTGTGTGCAGCTCATCTAAATAGTGTCTAATGTGAGCTCAGATCACTACTGAAACATAGATAGATAAATATGAAAGGTACTATATAATAGATAGATAGATATGAAAGGCACTATGTAATAGATATGAAAGGTACTAAATAATAGATGTGAAGACACTATATAATAGATATAAAATGCACTATACATTACATAGATAGATATGAAAGGCACAATATAATAGATAGATATGAAAGGCACTATATAATAATAATTATTTACATTTATATAGTGCTTTTCTCACTACTCAAAGTGCTCTCCACACAGGGAGGACCTGGGAAGCGAACCCACAATCTCCTTACTGCAAAGCAGCAGCACCACCACTGCACCACCTGTGAGCATAATAGAAAGAGAGATATGAAAGGCACTATATAAGAGATAGATATGAAAGGCAATATATAATACATAGATAAATATGAAAGGCACTATATATTAGATATGAAAGGTACTATATAAGAGATAGGTATGAAAGGCAATATATAATACATAGATAAATATGAAAGGCACTATATATTAGATAGATATGAAGGTACTATATAAGAGATAGATATGAAAGGCAATATATAATACATAGATAAATATGAAAGGCACTATATATTAGATAGATATGAAGGTACTATATAAGAGATAGATATGAAAGGCAATATATAATACATAGATAAATATGAAAGGCACTATATATTAGATAGATATGAAAGGCACTATATAAGAGATAGATATAAAAGGCAATATATAATACATAGATAAATATGAAAGGCACTATATATTAGATAGATATGAAAGGCACTATATAATAGATATAAAATGCACTATATGTTACATAGATAGATATGAAAAGCACAATATAATAGATATGAAAGGCACTATATATTAGATATGAAAGGTACTATATAATAGAAAGATATGAAAGGCACTATATAATAGATATGAAAGGTACTATATAATAGAGAGAGATATGAAAGGCACTATATAATAGATATAAAATGCACTATACAGTATGTTACATAGATATGAAAGGCACAATATATTAGATAGATATGAAGGCACTATATAAGAGAGATATGAAAGGCATTATATAATAGATACGAAAGGCACTATAAGATTGATAGATAGATATGAAAGGCACAATATAATAGATATGAAGGCACTATATAATAGATACAAAAGGTACTATATAATAGATTGATAGATATGAAAGGCACTATGTAATAGATATGAAAGGTACTATATAATAGAGAGAGATATGAAAGGCACTATATAATAGATAGATAGATATGAAAGGCACTATGTAATAGATATGAAAGGTACTAAATAATAGATGTGAAGACACTATATAATAGATATAAAATGCACTATACATTACATAGATATGAAAGGCACAATATAATAGATAGATATGAAAGGCACTATATAATAATAATTATTTACATTTATATAGTGCTTTTCTCACTACTCAAAGTGCTCTCCACACAGGGAGGACCTGGGAAGCGAACCCACAATCTCCTTACTGCAAAGCATCAGCACCACCACTGCACCACCTGTGAGCATAATAGAAAGAGAGATATGAAAGGCACTATATAAGAGATAGATATGAAAGGCAATATATAATACATAGATAAATATGAAAGGCACTATATATTAGATAGATATGAAAGGTACTATATAAGAGATAGATATGAAAGGCAATATATAATACATAGATAAATATGAAAGGCACTATATATTAGATAGATATGAAAGGTACTATATGAGAGATAGATATGAAAGGCAATATATAATACATAGATAAATATGAAAGGCACTATATATTAGATAGATATGAAAGGCACTATATAAGAGATAGATATGAAAGGCAATATATAATACATAGATAAATATGAAAGGCACTATATATTAGATAGATATGAAAGGCACTATATAATAGATATAAAATGCACTATATGTTACATAGATAGATATGAAAGGCACAATATAATAGATATGAAAGGCACTATATATTAGATATGAAAGGTACTATATAATAGAAAGATATGAAAGGCACTATATAATAGATATAAAATGCACTATACAGTATGTTACATAGATAGATATGAAAGGCACAATATAATAGATACAAAAGGCACTATAAGATTGATAGATAGATATGAAAGGCACTATATAATAGATATGAAAGGCACAATATAATAGATATGAAGGCACTATATAATAGATATGAAAGGCACAATATAATAGATATGAAGGCACTATATAATAGATACAAAAGGTACTATATAATAGATTGATAGATATGAAAGGCACTATGTAATAGATATGAAAGGTACTAAATAATAGATGTGAAAGACACTATATAATAGATATAAAATGCACTATACGTTACATAGATAGATATGAAAAGCACAATATAATAGATATGAAAGGCACTATACCATAGTTAGATGGATAGATACGACTGGCACTATATGATAGATAGATAAAATTCTGCAATATTTCTAGGACAGCAGTTTATTTTTTATTGTTCATTTCTTTGTGTTAAAGCACTGAACTCTCATGAACTTCACACAAGTGTAATTTCCATCAAAATAACGAATGCCTATTTTATTGCTGCTCTCTGGTATTATCCATACATCTATCCATCTTGGTAAAGCATCACCTCCACCGTCTCAAGGTCTCTTGTTACACATACTGAATTCCTTTTGCTTTCAGTTAAATAATCCCAACAATGTTGCAGCTGAATATTAAACCTGTTGTTGTGTTAGAAAGTCTCCAGTGCTAGATCTTTGCCCAGTTGCTTGTTGTACAATTGTGATTATTGTACCGACCAGCAGACTGAAGTACTGATCAATCCCGTGGAGCCAAAAGCAGTGTTAATGAATGGGGAGCCACTTTTTAGAGGACAAACTCTGCAGAATCATCTTTTGTGTTCCACAGCTTATGTGGTCTCGATTATTTAAATGGGAGCAGTGCGAGGGTCCAAGTGATGGTGAGGAGCCTTGATGATGTATATGTGGAATAAGGGATCATGAAGTGGTGGCCAAAAGCCAGAAGGAGTGCAATGAAGAATGTCTGGAGAGCATCTTGAGCGCACGTGCAGAGGGGATAACGCCAGATGAAGATGGACACGTCTCAGCGTCTGGCAACATATTTGTTATTTTGGTGGCATTCCCAATGGCCACTAATAACAGGAAAGTAAAAATGTTCATATTGTTTTAGGGGATCGGTGCTTAACTTTAGAAATGATCTGCTTCTGCTTTCTGTACTCTCGGTTTCCTAGAACTTCAGGGCTGTGCTTACTACTCGTGATGGAACGGCCATTTTAGTGTTCGCTACACCACCGTGTCTAAATCAGTACACTGGTCAGAAATACAAGGTGCCTTGACTTCTCTTTGCAGATGTGGTTCATCAATTTGAGTCGTCTCACATCCCACACAACTCATTTATTGAATATTCCATCGCAGCAGTGTAAGATTTCAGATTTCGGGTGACACGTGAGCACTAAGGGGACCATTGGTTACATCGGGGTATTTTCTACAATGCGCAGTGTCCTATCATTTGACAAAACATGAACTTTAGAGAATGCTGTCACCCGGCCATATACTGATGTTGCTAGGAATTCCTCTCGATACTCCATATTGTACATTGTCAGACATGTGCGAATAGGAGGGAGCTGTATGGACCAAGTGAAGGTAATTCCACACCAGGCCAGGGGGGTGGCGGGGTGCTCTAAACCTTCTTCTATTGTAGGTTTGGATAGTGTGTCGAGTCTTTGTTCAGATTCGACTTCCGGTCTTATAAGGAGGTCATCATCCTGCCGACTACGCCACTGTGAAATGATCAGACTCGAGACACTTTCAAAGGTTTGGGGCAGCCACCTGTGTAATTTCCTTGGCTGCAATGGGTTTGAAAATAAAGACAGATGTGTCCTTGATGGAGTCCAAAACAAGACTGGAGATTGTCAGGAAAAAAATGGCGGCTCTAAATGACAAAACCGGAAGTGACGTAGTGGACCCGGGAGTGATGTGCTTCTGGCGCCGGAACTGGAAGTGAGGTCTTCAGGGTTGAATCAGACAGGCTTTCTCATTTTTTGTGTGCAGAGACAACAGAAGAAGGTTTAGCGCACCCTGCCCCACCCTGGCCTGGCATGGAATTACCTTCACTTGGTCCATACAGCTCCCTCCTATTCGTACGTGTGTGACAACATACAGACCCCTCCTCAAGTTTGGGGACAACACAGCCAATTAATTTGTTGTTTTGCTGGGCACTGAGGACATTTGAGTGTGAGATCAAAAGATGAAGATGAGAAGAGAGAGCAGAGTTTCAGCTTTTATTCTCCCTGGTATTTACATCTCCATATGTTAAACCATAAAGAACAGAGGGTTAGGGTTATTTTGTGTCAAACCACCCAGTTGTTCGAGTGAGCAGAAGTACCATCGGAGGGGACTGTATAATTAACTATAGTAACATACTATAACTGGCAGTACAAATAAATACAATACATAACATCATTACAACATTATTGTAATGGATGGCACACGTGGACTGGCATCCTGACCAGGCTAGGAGGCCAATGCAACAGAAGGGCTGGGGAAGAGGAGTACGGCTGAACACTTTCTCCCTCAATACACCACATGGCAGTATCTCTGGTGTAGGATGCCCACACAGATGCCCACAGGGCACGTGGGGTTCTGTAGGAGATGCCAGAGGAGATCTGCTGGGATTCATAATCCCTACTTCCGTTCAACTCTGAAGTGTTTCCAATGGGTTATACCCTGGCACCGGAAGTACTCCTGGGTCTTATAGAAAAATCTCTGCCAGGTGAGTCACAGTCAGGTGGCAAGAGAACAAAGCTTGCCAGCAGGAGTGGACGGTGAAGGAAAATGATTTTTGAAATTGCTGAAACCTTTGTAAGGTATTTTAATTGCAAAGAAACCCTTTTTAATAAATCGGAACCTGTGTCCGTGCAATTGTGCCAGAGGTTTGGGGTGCTACAACGACTACAATGTTCACATTACACACAACAAGATATGCAAAAGCACAATCATTACATTTAGTAGTTGTGACCACTAGGGGGCATTGCAGCATCCCAGACCCAACCTGACAGACTCCATTCTCAGGTTCAAATAAACGTTTTATTATACAAAACGCCTTACAAAAAGGTTTTGAAACACCCGTACAGTGCAACGCAATTCCTCTCCTTCTCTTTTTCTGTCTCCTTCCACTCCTCCTGGCAGGCTTTGTCCTTCTTCCACCCGACTCCAACTCACCTGGATGAGGTGAAGAGGCTTCTTTTATCTTGAACCTGGGAGTCCTTCTGGTGGTAGGGCATAGTCTGATGGAAGCACTTCCAGGTCAATTGGAAGTCCCATAAAACAGGGACAGTGAAACCCATGCAGGTGGTACCTCCCAGGACCAGAGAAGGCCACTCTACGGAACTGCAGTTCCCAGCATGCCTTGCGAATGTCCATACAAGTAGTGTTGCCTAGTGAGGCTGCCACCGAGCTTGTAATCATGCCAGGTTGTCTCTCGCCTGGCCTTCCAGCTGGGTATTGTTCCTGGGCCCAACCCAATGATCTTAGCCCTGTTTCTAGTGCCATTGAAGGGCTGGTCTTCTGTCCAGGAAAGGAACCTTACCTCATCCCAGATGGGACGCCCGCCCATATGTG